>NW_010535255.1:0-32332 GCF_000687285.1 Phaethon lepturus | reverse complement strand
TGCTGAAGAGGCTTTCACATTCTTCTCATGGTGGCTAGATTCCCTGTGCAAAACTAATTCATGTTGGGATGTCTAATGCTGCCAGGCATTCAGAGTTTCTTAATGGCGCAACATCCAAGTCAGAATACTGATTGTTTTATATTGTCAATGGATAATGAATTAACAGAAAAAAAAATCATACTGGATGCTTTACAAACATAGAACCATAGAATAGTTTGGGTTGGAAGGGAACTTTAAAGGTCACTTAGTCCAACCCCCCTGCAATGAACAGGAACATCTTCAACTAGATCAGGTTGCTCAGAGCCCCATCCAACCTGACCTTGAAGGTTTCCAGGGATGGGGCATCTACCATCTCTCTGGGCAACTTGTGCTAATGTTTCACCACCCTCATTGTGAAAAATGTCTTCCTTCTATCTAGTCAAAATCTATGCTCTTTTAGTTTAAAACCGTTACCCCTTATCCTATTGCAACAGGGCCTGCTAAAAAGTCTGTCCCCATCTTTCTTATAAGCCCCCTTCAAGTACTGGAAGGCTGCAATAAGGTCTCCCTGGAGCCTTCTGTTCTCCAGGCTGAACAACCCCAACTCTCTCAGCCTGTCCTCATAGGAGAGGTGTTCCAGCCCTCGGATCATTTTGGTGACCCTCCTCTGGACCCTCTCCAGCAGCTCCATGTCAGTGGGAGGGACTCTGCTCCTCCAGTCCCTGCCTTGAGGTCCATCCCCTCGGGGTGTGTCGGAAGAGAGGTTGCCAGTGAAGACTGAGGCAAAGAAGCCACTGAGTACCTCAGCCCTCTCCTTGTCTGTTGTTACCAGTTTACCAGTCTTGCTCATCAAGGGGGGTGCGCTTCCTTTGACCTTCCTTTTCTGGCTGACATACCTATAGAAGCCCTTCTTATTTTTCTTTGCATCCCTTGCCAAGTTCAACTCTAGCCACACCATGGCTCTCCTGACCCCATCCCTACACAACTGGACAGCATCCCTGTACTCTTCCCAGGATACCTGTCCCTGCTTCTGCTGCCTGTGCATTTCCTTCTTGCCCCTTAGTTTGACCAGCAGGTCTCGACTCAGCTATGCTGGTCTCTTGCCTTCCTTTCTTGATTTCTTAAACCTGGACGTCAAGAGTTCTTGTGGTCTATGGAAAATATCCTTAAAGAACTGCCAGCTCTGTTCTGCTCCCTTGTCCCTGAGGGCAGTTTCTCAGAGGGTCGTATTGGCTAACATCCTGAAGACCTCGGAATTTGCTTTCCTAAAATTCAGGGTCCTGACTTTACTCTTCGCCTGCCCTATATCCTTCAGGACTTGGAACTCCATCAGTGCATGATCACTGGTGATGTTTGTTAAGGTATACCATATCAGTGAAGAGTCTGGTTTTTTTTCTAATGCAGAGTTTATGTATGTTCCAGAAATAGGTTTTGTTTAAAGACTGGAATGGGACAAATAAAAATTAGTCTATATTTTGTATGTTCAAAATTCAGATCACCTGCAAAAAAAATCTAGTCATATTACTTGTTCATAATTGAACTTTATAAAAAATATTTTTCTATACTACTCTTTGTTATTAAGAAAAGACACTGAGCATTTTCACGTCAAAGTCTGTATCTGTGATAGGCAGAGATGCAGTGCATTTCTGATGGAAAAACTGCTTAGTGGAGCTCCTGGGGTGAACCTTTGTTAGCAGAAGGATTAGAAAAGTGGATAGCATTTAGGTTTTAGGGTTTATCTTTGCTGGGTCTGTGGACAACGAATGTAGAGAGCAATTAGTCAAAATGACGGTTCTGAATAGATTCACCAAGGAGTTTGTGCTAAATTTGATTTGATGTTTTCTTCAAACTTTAGTTAATCAGTATATACTTTAAGTGGCTTTTAGCAATTCACTCGTAAGTTCTGACTTTGAGATGTAGTGGGTATTTTATTTGAATTTGTCTGCTCCTTGCACTTCTGATGATTAAAAAGCTGTAAAAGTGTTCTTGAGGTTTGTATAATAGTTGTGAGTTAACTGCTGAGAGATATGGTCCCTGCATAACATTAGGAACTTTGGCTGTGGGCTTTGGTGGTGAGTGGACAGTATGAAAGAGCTGATGTCTCTCTTAAGAAGCTCAGAATACAGTACAGATAGGTAAGCTATCAGAAATCTCTGACACTTTGTTGTACACCTAGATTTTTGCTCTTTCCAGTAAGGATAAAGCCAGACGGAATCCTTTTGTTATAGAACACCATTACATTTTGGACCAGTATAAAAGTCCTCAGAAATGTTGAGTTGTGCCGTGATGTTTGAATAGGGGTCATACAAGCGTTGGTCTGGCGAAACCTGCGAGCTGGCTTCCTCACAGCAGAAGTCCTTCCACTTATTTGCTATTTCACAGCATATTTAATGAGCTGTTTGTAATAATGCAGGCATTTTTGGTTGACAGTTCAAAGAACATCCTGACTGAGTCTTCATAGGCTAGTCTGAGAAAAGTCAGCTTAAACTATCTTCAGAAACCTTGCATGTTCAAGGTCCCTGACAGTTTAAGGAATTCTGTTCTGCTTTCAGTGTATCTAATCTGGTACTTGAAAAGGACTTTTCTCTGAAAAAAGAGAATGAATTTGCCTTGAATTTTCCAGTACGTGAAAATGCATATTTGAGTGGATATATAACCCAGCGCTGCTTAACCCTTTCAAGAAAATAGTTCTGGTTTTGCATAGAAATTAACTTTGTAGAACTATGGTGACTGTTTCCTTTTGGATTATCTACTTTTATACTCTCACTGTTAAAATCATTTTATATCATCTGTCTGAAACCATTTATTGTCTTTTTCCTTAGTAAAACTAATTTGCATCTTCAAGATGTTCTGATCTTTTCCTCTGTTCTTTGACACTGAATTGTCTCATTTTGCAAGTAAAAGTTTCAAGGCAGATGAAAATTGAACTTGCTTTTGGTGCAAGTCAGCTGAGGAAACAAGCCTTTTGTATTCAACCTTGACATTTCCATCTATTAATAAATGAAACTTTAAAGTAGATTAAATAAGACCTTTTAACAGTTAAGTCCACTGTATTTTGTTTCAGATTACAGTAAGCAGTGTTTTAACTAAAGTTTTGTTGTTGTTTTTCAAGAATATTACTGTTTAGAAAAATAGTTTTGGTGTGCTTTGCCGTTCCTATTCCTGTGCTTTCAGTTTAAATCTGTTTTGTTCCTTCCGAGATGTATATGAAGTAGAATGTAAGGGGAAATGATTCTGTTAATATCCCCAATAGTAATCATTGTAAACCTACCTTTTCTTAGTTTTCATAGTTATATTTTTCTGTGAAAGATTTTAAATATGATATCAAGAATTTATTACCTAATATAATAAACATTTAACACTAATGCAGTAACAGTGTAGTAAAAAGGAGCTTAGAGAAAAAAATGGAAGTATTGCATTTTAGAGCTATTATAAAACTATTTTAGTATCTCTGTATGGTTGCTTTATCCATTCTCCAAAAAGTACTGGGGTTTTTTTCAGAAAAAGTAGAAGTTTCTTTGGGATTCCCGTGTAGCATAAACTTCATATGCCACTCAGAAATTGCCTACACAATTTTCTATTTGATTGATTATCTTGAGATGTCATCAGCTTATTTTTTGTTATGAGATTGCTGTTTGAAATGTTTTTGTGAAAGTTTTCAATCTTTGTTTTAGCTCTTCTGTTCAGTTATTTATGTATGTGTCACCTATTCCCAATCACTGATAAGCCTTGCTTAGGAGTGGATACTGTACAAATAATTTCAGATACTTTTTTTAAAAATGCAAATTCCTTGTCAATATCCCCATGTTTTGACCCTGTTATTCCTATCATTGTAATGCATTTTCTTCTCTTGGAAAGAAATGCATTAGATGGATTAGCAAAGCACTAAAAATATCTTTGCTTAACCACCAAATTATGTAACCATCCGATTTCTGTTGGCTGCTGGTCTCATGCTGTGGTACATTTTAGAAATCTGCATTTTACAGCACATCAAGTGAAAAAAAGTTTTTTGTTTACATCAGATCTTCTTTCAGAGTTTCAAATTTTTTTTCTAAATATTTTTCATTCAAGGTTACAAGTAGGATTTACTGAAAGCTTCTGATAACTATTGTTACTTAAAAACTTGAAAATGCTGTTGCTTTTATATGATATATTCCTCCTTTTTTGTCACTCTGGTGGTATGTCTGATGTTTTCTTTGGATTTGTGGTTTGTGGTTTGTTTTGGCAGGGGGATATTTCTTAATGAATAGTAATTTAGATCAAATCCACTGCTGAGAGCCATGGTACTCTGAAATTTCAGATGAGTCATTTTTCTAGAAAGCTCTTTACATATGCAAGAGAAGATTTGGTCACAATGACCAGCTGTAGAGCTAAGTGTCATCTTTTTTCGTCACCTTCTGTATCATTTGAAAGAAAGGATTTTCTAGAGTTCATCTATTCTAGAGACCTCTGTAAGAAGAGAATGAGAGGGAAATTGTTAATCTCCCCTTAGATTAATTAAATCTTTGTCATTTCAAGATTTTTCTCTAAATTTATTTTGAAGATCTAAAGTGATTTATCTCTCAGTATGCTATTCCAATACTTGACTTTATAAATAGGACTAGTAGTAAGTTGATGCTATAACTCAAATACTCTTTGCATTGGCAAGTGAAGAAAACAGAGGCTCAGTTTAAACATGTAGATAATTGACTGCAATGCTAATCAAAAATGTTTGTGACAAGATAACTTTGTAGACTGATGGCTTTTTTTTTGCTTTTTAATGGCAAAAAGCTCATGTTGTATTGCAATGGAACTGTTGCCTATGGTTGGGTTGCCTGCAATTGGGCTGCAAAATTTTGTTCTTTGTGAATGTGACAAGACAAGTCTGCTTGTATCCTGAGGTCAACCAAGTGTCACCTCAGTCTGCAGTTGCATCCTTTCCTGCTGTTTGTTTTTCTATTGTGTAGCTGTAATGAAAAAGAAAAAACTGAATGCATGAAAAAAGGAAATGATGCCATCAGAGCAATCCCTTTGCATGTAAGGGAAAAGACGACATCTAATCAGCTGGCTAAAGGGCATGAGAACATCCTGCAAGTTAATTGGGCACCTTTTGTTGAAATACTCTGATATATACTATTAACTTGTTCAGTGTTGGTCAGAAACAATGCCTATAGTCAAAGGCCAATACCAAGCTTTTTGCCCTTTGTTCAGTGCCAAAAAATGTGGTTACTGTCATATACAGAACCATCTTAAAGCTGGTATTATTGATGTACTGATTCTGGAGAGGTGTGTACACAAAGGATTCTTACTTTCCTCAGCAAGCTTTTTTATGCTTTCATCCATGGTATTCTTTGTAAGCAACTGGGAGAAGCCTTTGCCTTTTTCAGACCCTTCTCAGAGTTCATCTCTGCAGTCAGGTGTCTTGTCAAGTAAAAGTAGAGAGCTGAAGTTGTTACTATTTTGTTCTGACTGAACAACTTACTATTGCTCTTTTATTTGCCCTCACTCCATTCTATCTGGAATATTTGTGTTCACATGTTCCATCTCATCTTTTGAGGTGTATGGACTCTGGGGCCTGTTTGCCATACATGTTTTAAATGACTGAAATGGTAGAACCTATTCTACTTGTTATCGTGCAAGCGTTAGCAAAATACATGCACTGATAGGAGCAATGAGAAGATGATTTCCTGTGAGGGTTGTTTGGAACCCTGTTGTTTTGTTTAAATCCAAGAATATAGTCTTCAAAAGCACTGTGCCGGTAAGAATAAACAAGGGTTTTTTTCTCTCTCTTTTTTTCCCTGTGACTTACCAGGAAAGTAATCACAAACTTCTAATCTTCAAGTCTCTAGTTTCTTCTCAAAAGGAAATAACTTGTCTCTGCTGTGGATGTTGGGGTGTATGCAATTGCTGCTACCCACTAGAGAGAATGGTAGTGAGGCACTATGGCTGTCTCTTCTGCCTTTCAGCTGCTGAAATATGGCTTAATATTTATGCCAAAGAAAAGCCACAGATGTTATAATTAAAAAAAAACTCCAAACTTAGATCAGAGCATTATGTTGAACCTAATGAATAAAGCAGTGAGTTCAAATGTGAGTATTTTAAAATGGAATACCTACACTCTTCAATAGCAAGAACAAGGGAAGATTGGCATGATTCAGGTATTTCTGAGTGAAAGCAGGAATGTTTCAATGGGGGGGATCCTTGTCATGCATAGGAGTGTATTAATATTACTAATATGAGAACATTCTTTTCTTATTAAATTGTTCTAGAAATTATAATCAGAGTAGAGAGAATTTTGCAGAATTTTAATATGCTCAAATGCTTCTGTATCATAATTTGAAATAACCTGCCCTTCCATGACCCTGAAGGACACCTTGAAGTGTATTTTATTAATCCTAGAGGTCAATTATACAAAAAAAAAAGATGAGACTATGGTACTAAAGTAGGGTGTTTGTTTTGCTGCTTTTTATTTTACCTTTCACTCTGAAGGAATGAGCTGACTTTACATGCTCTAATCAGCAACACATCATTGCTGTTACTTGGCTAATTCTGAGGTGACAAGATGATGGAGAGGAGCATACAGTTTGCTGCTCAGTAGATGAAGGGGAAGAAAATTGGTCAAGAGTTTTTAAAAAATTCACCTTACTGTTAAAATGTTTTCTGTGATGTCACTGTTTTTAGGAGTAGACAAAACACCACTTTCTAAAGCTTTAATCAAAGAACAGCTAAATGCCTTTTAGTCCATTTACGCTGTAGCTTTGGAGGATAAATTTTGAGCTGAACCTGGCAGGTTTTTAATTTATTCTTCACATAATCCATTGGTGAAATATTAAATGTTGGCCATACTGACATCAACAGTGATAGCAGGATAGCACTGATGGAACAGTGTTCTCTGTGAGTTGCATGTTTTGTGGGAGTCACAGGCAGTTAACAGGCCAAAGCCAAGATACTAGAAGTTCCCAGCTGGATCCTAAGGGATATCAATACAGAGACAGTCCAGTTACCACTGAAGGAAACATTTAGGTTCTCAGTATGCTGTCTTAGGTGTCCACTTTTCATAATTAGCCAAAAATCTAAAATTCTGGGATTATTTTATGAATTGCAAAGGAACTAAAAGGACCTGGGGGTGCTGGTTGACAGCCGGCTGAACATGAGCCGGCAGTGTGCCCAGGTGGCCAAGAAGGCCAACTGCATCCTGGCCTGTATCAGAAATAGTGTGGCCAGCAGGAGTAGGGAAGTGATTGTGCCCCTGTACTTGGCACTGGTGAGGCCGCACCTTGAATCCTGTGTTCAGTTTTGGGCCCCTCACTACAAGAAGGATGTTGAGGTGCTGGAGTGTGTCCAGAGAAGGGCAACGAAGCTGCTGAGGGGTCTGGAGCACAAGTCTTATGGGGACCAGCTGAGGGAACAGGGGTTGTTTAGTCTGGAGAAGAAGAGGCTGAGGGGAGACCTTATCGCTCTCTACAACTACCTGAAAGGGGGTTGTGGTGACGTGGGTGTTGGTCTCCTTTCCAAGTAACGAGCGAAAGAACAAGAAGAAATGGCCTCAAGTTGTGCCAGGGGAGGTTTAGACTAGATATTAGGAAAAATTTCTTTACTGAGAGAGTGGTCAAGCATTGGAACAGGCTGCCCAGGGAGGTGGTGGACTCACCATCACTGGAAGTGTTCAAACACACTTGTGGATGTGGCACTTTGGGACATGGTTTAGGGGACATGGTGGTGTTGGGTTGGTGGTTGAACTTCATGATGTTAAAGGCCTTTTCCAACCTTAATGATTCTGTGATTCTGTAATAGAGCTTTCTGAGATTTAGTCCTTTCCCTTTGCAAACAATGAAGCTTCTGTAATGAATCCTTATGTCACATTCTGTTTGCTGTTACTCATGCTGAATGTTATGCCATTCTACATACTGTCCCAAAAAACTGAGATTAGAGTATGGTACAGCTCAATATGAGTAAGGGTGACGGAGTTTACCCTATTAAAATAGGTCAGCTCAGTTGCTGAGGGGATCCATATTTCTGGAACGTGGTGTGGGGAGCTGCTTTGAAAAGCTTAACTGAGGACACAGTTTTGTGTTTTATTGTTCTGCTAGAGAATCTGGTTTCTGAATTTACACATATGTGAGGAAAAAAATATTAACAGATTACATGGGTTTGCAATGGAGGTAGCTGATTATACAGGTTACAGTTTCTTACTTGTTTTTGCAGTGCAGCTGCATTTGTATTGCAGAGATCCTCAGTGTACTAATTAAGCAGAGAAAAGCATCTTACTGAGCATGATTTGTTTTCCTCAGCTTTGCTCGTTCGACGCATGTTTCTGGGAGGTCACCTAGATCATGGTGCCAAACTTCCCTGGCTAGGTGCACGTTCCACTTTCCCGGCGGCAGGGAATGCTAGGTGGCTTGTTGCATGTGCAGTACGACAGGGCCTTCCAAGGGCAAGACGGTACTTGAAGCCATTCAGACAGCTGGCTTCCAGCTGTGCTTTTTCCCAAAGGATCTTTAGGAGTGGGCATTGGAATGTGCTGTGAAATTCTGGTAGTGACAGCCAGACAACCTTGTGATGGAGGCAGCAGCTCTGGGGAAGATGATGATCGGGAGTGGGCTGCTGTTACTTCCAGAATAATTCAGTCAGCAGCCTGCCTGTGTGCTGCTATTTCCCTGGGTATTCGTCCAGCCAAGAGCCAGCTCTGGGTTTGGTGAATTGGCCTAGTGAGCTGCATATGCTCTCAGGCCACAGGCTGGACATTAGTCCAGTGGATCTGGGTGCACAGCAGAACTTGGTTACGTAAGTTTACTTTCCAAGCACGCCACAAACTTCAGTGTGACCTTTCAGCAGTTTAGTTGTGGTGAGGCACCATGTTAGAGGTACGTGACCTAGCTACAAGTACTCCTTTAGGTTTATATGAGAGCAGGGGTATGCGGTGAGCGTACAAGCTCAGGTTTTACCTGAGGCTGTGACCCTGTTGCATTTTCACTGTTTTGAGGAAAACCAGCCTTACTTCTCACAGCTCTTACCAGCTGAGCTAACTAGCTCGGGCCTAGGACTGTGCTGATACAACTACACAGCTTCCAGCTCTGGAGTAGACTTGTTCAGTGTTTCATTGTAGGTTGTACATATTCTTTAGTCAAGCTTGTGCACAGACTCTCCACATGTACAAAGGAAAGTACTGCTTAATCTATCTGGCCTGCTCTAAGGATAAAATCTGATGAATACTGGTATACATCTGCAGCAGTGAAGGCCGTATAGCCTCTACCAGAAAAAGTAGGGTATGAACGAAGTCCTGTAGCTAACGTGATTAATGACATTGTGCAATACAGAGCAAGTTTTAATAGAGTATATTATCATAGTTCCAAAGAAAGCTAAATATGTGACATTCACTGGATCTCCTGTATTCAAGAGACGACCTTTTGGCAGTAGCAGTGAAATAATATACAGCAGAATCTTGTTAATTCATGCTAATGACTTAAGAGACACATCACGGATTACTTGATTTTACAACTTAGCAAGTAAGTGAAACATGATGACAAAACTTCAGAGATGCATAGTTTAACAGTATGTTCTCTGATAATTTATCTTGATAGTAGCAGTTTAGTTGTAAATGTACTTGCAATACATGAGTTAATGGAGAGTAGTATCATTAATGCAAGCAATGATGATTCCTGAAATGACACTTAAGTACAGCAACCTGTTATTAAATACCTTCAAAGAGAGTTAATCTACTAGTTATGAGAGTGTGAGACCAGTGAAGTGGTTCTGAAGGTAATAGATGCTGTTTTTTAGCATTAGTAAAAATGTTCTCTTCTCATATGTGTCTATCATAGAATAAATGTAGCTAAAGGTACTTGGGGAAAAAAGTTATCCTGACAAGCATAGTAGTAGTATGCAGGTATATATGTAGGTAAACAGTGTATGAAAAGTTTTCTCTTCAGGCTGAATTACTTCTAGAGAGCTGAACTGCTAACTTATTTTCATTCCTAAAGTAGTAATTCCCAAGCTTCAGGCTCATCGAACATCATCTCATATGTTCCAGTAAATTCCTTAGTCTTCAAAATAGAGACTAAATATCTCCCTTGTGAAAAAGTCTGTAATTTTTTTTATGACCCTTTTTTTTCAGTTGTCCTGTCTACATTGTGTTTCCCCATTAAGTAGTGTTAAGAATGCAGTTTCATTACTGGCAGTGTGTTCTTAAGTGAGCAGATAAGACTTTTTCAGTACGCCTCAGAAAATGACACTTGGCTATTTAATATTTGTTACGCTTTCAGTAAAAGAAGGAGCTGAAGCCTGTCTGTATTGGAAACATCATATGCACTTGTTAGTGTGCATTGGTGTGTCAGCAGAGAAGTCTGACTAAATAAGGCAATGCACGAGTAGGGCTTATCAGCGTTTGACAGGAATATAGTCCACTAACAGCTGATATGGTAGCCCATCTTTTCTGTGCTATCATCGGCTCTCTATGCTGCACAGAGATGTATGTTTATTGTCTGTTCGGTTGCTGATTGTGCTCAAAACTTAGCCCTCTACCTTTTTTCAGTTAGTTGATGCCAGAAGTCATACAAGTGAGCTGAAATACTTAGAAAGCCAAACGTATTTATATTTATGTAAAAATGTCTGTGGAGTTATCAGCTTTCAAAGTTTAGGAAGTCTACTGTCCCTTCTGTTTCTTTTCCCACCAAATAGTCTAGAGTGAATATTCTTTGATAATATAGATAAAAAATAGGAAACTTCATGCATGTGGGTGCCCTTATATTACTACTGTGCACTAAAAAAAAGTATCCATAACATTATGAAAGCAAGTCCTGACTGATTTTTTGCCTTCCTTGCTATGAGGGACTGATATTGCTCAAAAGAGTGGCTAAGCTCCGAGTGACATTTCAGTGAATAGTATTACACCTTGCATGTTTGTAGGTGCTTTTAAAAAAATCCACAGTAAAATATCCTTAACATTGTTTCAGTATCAGTTTTCCTAGTTGTCAGATTTTGTCCCTGTGTTATGCAAGAGTTTGGGATTCAAAGATTTTATGAGTGATGTTATTAGGCCGATAAATAATCTTTAAGATCTGATGGCACCTGGCCTGCTACAGAATGTCCCAAAACAGTCAAACTGATAACCTGCAGATATTTTTTGATACTGGGAATGAATGTAAATGTCTGTGCATGTATGGCCTTTTTTAAGGGTTTTCTGAAAAATATCAGACATTAAATTCCTATCATTGCTTCTTATGAAAACAAATCAATTATTTGGGAATGCCTCCTTTTCTTGCAAGTTCAAGTTATTAAACTGCAAGGCAAAGGATGTTGAATTATTGGCAAAAGTTGTTATCCAAAGTGATAAATACCTTTTACACAAAGTGTGAATTTAAGACAATAGCAAAAGAATGTCCTTCACTTCTCTATAGAACACTTCTCATTTGTTGTTCCTCCTGTCTGTCTTTCTCTACTGTCTTGTCAAGTCAGGGAGAAAAGGAGGAAGGAAGGTGTGGACAGATGGATGGATGGATGATGTACCTTTTTTTTTTTTTATTTGTTGCACTGACTTTAGTCTTTTCATATTAATACTTTTACACCCAACTTGAGCTCAGATGTGTACCCCAAACTGTTTTTACACATGCAGCTAAAAGTAGTCTTTATAAATTTACAGTTATTCTGATTTTACTGTAAATGCAGAGCAGACGTTATTTCTCTGTATAAAATCAGATCCAGTGTACTTTTGCCTTTTCACCATACATTGTATATACTTTCTGCCACCCAATACTCTATTTTGGCAAGCCAGTATCTTGCTTATTTATTCTTCCACATCATTACTGTCTTCCTGTTCTCACAACAGCATTGTCAGTGTCCACCCAACACTTGTCGTCTTTTGTACAGGAAGCTAGCTGAGGAAGGGAGAGTGCTTGCCATCCTCTTGAGAGTGTTCAGAAAGTTCTAAGATTTTTGTTTGAGAACGTCACATTTTGTAATAGTTGTTCATTATATTGTATGCAAAACGATACAGAGAAATACTAAAACTCCTATAGCAGTTTAGGTAAGAGTCTTCTGATAACTTTGGATCAGTCATAGTCCTAGGAAAGAAGAACAGATAAATCTGAAAAAAAACCCACAATGAGGCATTTTTGTTTGTTTTTTCCTTTTTCTCCCTGTTCTCTCTTCCCTAAGCTTGGAATGAAGAGTCAGGCTTCTTTCCTTCAAAAATTACTTTCCTGTCAGGACAAAGAAGGGACTTGCATCTCTGTCCTGGGAAGAACGCTTGCCTGTGTTCACTCTAATGGGATGTTTGCCGGAGGTGTCAGTTTCTTGTGCACCACTTAGCATCACAAAAGACTAAAATACACCAATTCCTGATTGGGAGTGATGCATGTAATCCTATGGGCCCTGCAAGCCCTATTTGCTTTTTCCAAAGCTGGTTGTTTTCAAGGTGCCTTTTCATCATACCCAATGCAGTGCTTAAAAAAACAAACCCTGCAATTTTAGTTAAGAGATCCAGCATCTTCAATTCAGTAGCCTGGCTTAAATGTCCTAATGTGAATTCACAATTCAGTAGCATTGTTATATGCCGTATATTTAACAGAGATGTCTTTCTGTGCTCTGAATCCATCTCTGATAATGGTACTGAAAGAATACGCAGTTGATTGGGTTGCTGCCGTTAGAGCATGTGTGAAGGGTTCACAGTATAGTTTTCTAGAATGTGTCTGCAAACCCCCAGTATTGAGCTGGATGCATTATCATACACCTGCGTGATCTGCATGGAAAGCAATATGATGTGTCCATAGAGATACAGAAGCTGTATAGCCCTGAATTTAAGTGCAGTAACTATGCAAGAAAGCATGGTAAAGCCATTAAAATTATTTAGTCATTCAGGGACGCTTTATGTCGAAGAATTTTACTAATGAATTTTATCTTTTTAATTTCTGAAAATGTTTTAAAAATATGTTAATTGTTGTAACCATGTTCATTATGCAGACCTATAATTTCACATTTGCTGTTTATTTTAAAGATACTGTAGTCTTTGAAAATATTTTATGTTGTTTTCACACTGCACAGATTTGCTGGCTCTGTAATGAAGACTGTCTCACTTCATAAAAACAAAAAAACCTCACTAAAACCAAACCAAAAAAAACCCCCCACAAAACAAAAAAAAACCCTTGAAGCAGTTCAAGGCTCTGCAAAACATGCCTTGTAGCACCTGAATATTTGTTCATATATAGTAGAAAGAATTTGGCAAGCTATATTATTATAAGCTATTAATTATATATTATCATGGAAACTAAACCTTAATCAATAGTACTTGAACTTTAAAGAATAACCCATTCAATAGCTGTCCTTTTAATTGCTAAATGAGACAACATGATTAACTTTGTAGAAGTTTGGTTAATCATGTCTACAGTGAAGTTTAAGAAAAGCAGTGTCTTGCGTTAGAGGCTGTACTTGGTTACAAATTTTTATCCTGTGTCAGCTTTCAATGAATTTTCTGGCAGATGTGTTTGGCATACATCAAGGGCTGGTAAGGAGCTTAATTATAGTATGTTTTAGAGATGTATTCATTCTAGCTTTGTATTGAACAGTAAAAAATAAATGCTCTGAGAAGGAAGTTTAGTAATCTCAGGTGATCTACCTGACCCCACTCACACCATCATATTTTCTTTTTAATAATCACTTCATAATTTGATACAAATGTTTTGACTAAAAGGCCAAACAAGTATATTTGAAAATATCCGAGAATGATTTAATCTTCAGAAAAACACCAACTTTCAGTCTCTCTGCTGGGAAGATTAGAATTTGAAAGTTATTGGCAGAGTATGATGCCCATAATAATAGGAAAAAATGGTAATTCATAATTGTGGGAAGACATTTTTATGCTGAGATGACAGACCTAACTTTTCTGTGATGAGGCTATAATTTCAGCATTGCATTAAAATTATTCTGTACTTATATTCAGTTCATGCTTCTAATGATGTCTAAAGTCAGACTTTCTTAGGTGATTTTAACATTAATGTTCATTAGCTATGATTTATCTTTTGGATCATATTATATGTAAAAAAGTGAAGTCCCACTGGTAGTTCATCCATTCAGAATTTGCTTTATCAGGTTCCAGTGCTTACTGCTCATCCTGCAACCCCAGAAGCAGAGAGTCCGTGATGTGCAGATGTGACTTCATCTTCTTAAAATGTATCAGTTTGAAAGCTTTCATACTGAAATCTATTAAAAAAATAAATTTTTACTTCCAAAACAGTTGTTCATATTCCTTTATCTTTTTGCATAGAACAAATAAAAGAAATTTGGTGACAAAAAATCTCTTTCCATATGTTTTAGCACCTCTTCAGGTACATTATTGTCTCTGATTAATCTTTTAAGCTTATGGTGAATACAGTTTTCAGGTTGTAAATATAAATTCTGCTTTTGGGCACAGTAACATTTCTCATAGGTGCCCAAGTGCTGCTTTGTGTAACTAGGCTTGAGACCTGGAAGTGGACTATTCTACTGCATATATTGCAAATATTGCAAATTACATCTTGTTGTAAATGAGAGGGTCAGGTCCTGAGTGTATAGCCTGTGTAATAAAAAGGCCAAGGACTGTTTTCTTTGTGTAAATCTGTACTTGAAATTACTCCAGATGTATGGTGACTTGTCCTCATTTTCTCATATAAACTGGCTTAATTTGAAATATTTCCTCTGTTTCTGGTAATGCATAAACTTACTTAAATGATTGTCTTCCTTGGAGTCATTTATGTTGTGCGGTGAACGTCCTGGCATTTTCTGTAAGGGCTGTGAGGGAAGGTTGTTAAGAAACTTGGATAGTTTATTTAAATGTATACAGGTGAGGTATTCTCTATGAAGAACCTGTTTCTCCTAAAAGCAATATTCTTCTGTGCTATGAAAAGTATGTGAGGTTTGTGAGGGTTGTCTATACTGTGCTAATACGAGGGATACTTTTTCTCTCCTATGCACAAGTTACAATACACTAAGCAAATATTTATTAACAGACCTTTCAGTGGCAGGGCCATGTCAGCAACCACACTCGACACAGCCTGGGTAACTAGGAAGCTTAGCTGCTTCCTGCCCCTCTCGCAAATACCACCTTGGTTGCCTCATTGTATACAAACACAGTACCTTCCCTCTTTGCTTCCATCCCCAATGAATAAGCCACAATTAAATATACTGATGTTTCTGCTGAGTAGGAGCTTCATAATCTGCTCCCCCTGTGTCTCTGAACAATTACTGTTTTTTTTTAGCAGTTGAAACAAACAGCTGCAGCACCGTCTAGTAATTATGCTTGTGGCTGTGTTAGTTGCTGCTGGGCTTTGCTCTGTCCTGGCATTTCACACAAACGCAACGGTTTCTAATTAGTTCTTCTCCATGTTTAATCCAGTGCTTTTTCTATAAGATAACATTTCCTTTGTGGAGCCTCACTTCTTCACCTGTATGTTGTAGTCCCTTCCAGCCTTGGTGGGTAGTAGCTGGCTGTTTTGCGAGTTCTCTCCGTTGTAGAGGTTTTAAATAACCAAGAGAACTGGGGAGACGCTTAAGCTGTCCTAAGTTGGTTCATTTTGAAAGATTCATTGCGTTGTCATTCTATGTTTCTGTCACTATTTCTATAGCTTATTTGTAGACCCTGGTAAGATTGGTACAGAGATGTGCACCTGTTCCTCTAAATCTTTCTCCTCTTTTGCATCTTGTCCTTCCATGAAAATGCAGGGTGAGAAGGGGTGAGGGAAAGAAGATCTGCCACAGGAATTTCTCTTTTGGGGTTGTATTTCACTTTCAAGTTTTTACCTTTGTCACTGTAAGATCATGTGCCGAAGTCTTGGCGATGCAAAAGCTGGAAGTTAAGAATATACTCAGGAGTGGGGGTGATGACCATTCAGCCTGTCTGCAGCTGGCTCCTCAGTGTCCTTGAACAGGAGGGCTTGGGAGTAGGCTGGAAGGATTGTCTTGCTGACAGCAGCCCACTCCTGACTCCCAGGGGTTCTCCAACGCAGCTGAGAGTGGGTAGGGATTTACTGGATGGAAATAACACAGACAGGAAACATCAGCCTGGATGAGCGTGAGCGTCGCACACCGACTACCTCCGTGTATCCAGAAGAGCAGTGGAGTGAGGGGCCACTGCTGCCGGGTGCCTTCGTGACGCAGTCCCTGCCCTGCCACAGCGGGGCATTTAGACACCATTACTCTAGGGCAGAGACAGTCACTTAGCAGCAGCAGGAGAGCAGGAGAAGCATTTTTCTCCACTTTTCCATTCTCCATCTTCCCGAGTATCAAGTGCTGGGTAGCAGGTTGTTGCCAGGCGGGAAGGAGCCCCGTCTACATACACAGCCGAGGCCCCACCGTGACCTTCGGCCAGGTGCGGTACCTTACCTCTCCTGCGCCTGTGCTGGTCAACCTGGAAAGAAAAACGGGCTACAAGCGTAGTTAGTGTAGCTGTGTTTATTCTGGAAGATCTCTACTGTTACACTGCAGCCAAACCTGTATCGATAGCGTTCAGGATATCTGAGTGCTGTGACAGATAATGACTTCGTTGCATGCAGGTTTTGTGTGACAGCGCAAGCACCGTTGATCCTTTTCCCCTGGGGTGCTTTCATGCAGACATGCTACTGACACTCGTGAGTGCTTTATGTTGTCTCTCTTCTGTAGTGTTTTTTGTAGTATCTTGTTTAACTTTTGAAAGTGATTAAACCCTTTGTACATGAAAATCCTCTTCATGTTTCTGTCACAGTACTGCTAGCTAGCTTTTTTTTTTCTTTTTCTTAAGGCACTTTGATCAGCAGGACTAGTCTGGCACCTCCTTCATGTAGGGAGATTGCTTTAAGAACTCCTTTACCATTTTTGCTGTACTTGGGTGCATCATTCTTGACTCTTGAACTGTCTCCAGAGTAATTAACCAGCTCGGCACAGATTTGCCTTCTCTTGTAACTGAATTCCGAGTTGTACTCCCTGTGTATCATAGCTAATGTTAAAATACTTTTTTGTGGGTTTAGATCATTTTTACATATAACTATAATGGATAACCTTCTATCAAAAGCTCTACTGTTCTGCACACGTCTTCTGAAATCTCTCTTACGCTGGTGATTTGCCTAAAGCCATTCAGTCTATTGCAACACCATATTTTAAGTGCAGTGTTGGGAATGTTTCTTTCACTGCTCTTAGTTTAGTGACATGTCCTAGATATAGTATGAGGTGCAGTAAAAACTGCTGGGGAAAAAATTGATTCCATACAGTTAGTGCCCCGCAATGTTGCTTTGTGTAGACCCTGCATACTTCTGTTGCAGCATTGTTTGGGTTCTTATTACTTGTTTTGTTTGTTTTCCCCCCAAATTATGTGCATCAATATAAAATCAAGTTACATTCCCCTCTTTCTTCCTTTCTTTTTGGACCAATATTTTTGTAATCTGGCAGCAGAGTAGCTCACCTTCAACCAAGACAGTGGTATTTGATCTCCACAAAAGAACTCTCCAGTTTGGCGACTTAAATCGTTTCCTGGTATGTAGGTAGTACAGGTTCAGGGGTCAGGCACCCACAATTCAAGTTTCACACTTCCCCATTCAGTGTCCTAATTAACAACAGAGACAAAAAGGATATGCGGGTACTGCAAATTCTGCCTTTGGCAATGTTTTCTGAATACTGACCATAAGCCACTCATCCATATTTAAATGCATGAATTTAGAGATTAAATTATTGAAAATTTTTATGACCTGAAACTCATTATCACAGAGTCACTTAAATCCAGATGAGAGATTGTATTTTGAATATGTCTCTAAGTATTTCCTGTAGGCAAGTTTAAGCTGCCTGGTGTTTAACATGCTGCCCAGTACCTAATCTGTATATCAGATTCTCTCCCATTCACTGTGCGAGGATCTAAGCATTATTTCTAAGCACTAGGATCTTTACTCCTCATATCTAAATACAGCATTGCTGAGCTTCGTAATGCTTTGCCCCTGATCCCCACGTAGTGTAAAATGTGAGCGGTTTAAATTTCCTTATTTTACCAGGGCGCTTTGAGGATAAAGTGTACATGCTGCAGAGATGGGGTAGAAGTTCCCAGGTAAAGCAATGAGCTTAGTGCCTGCCTCAAAGGCTGAGCACCCAAAACAGCTAATGAAGACTCCAGTGTCATTCCATTTACTTCAGCAGCTGCTGAACAGTTAGTTCCTCACTGTGCTTTTTTCATCTTAATATATCTGAACAGTATGGACTATACTGAAGATGATTGAAGTAAACTTCAAGGTGATGCAAGTAACAGATGTTGAGGTGTTCTTGTGTGCATGGGGAGGTGGCAGGGGAGCAGACAGGAAAAACAGATTGTGTATTTTAATTGTAAACATCTTTTCTATGACACATGACAAATAACTTCAAAGACTAGGAAAGCACACTTAATTCATACTTTTAAATTAGCCAGAGCCATAATAGATAATGTTGTGTTGGTACATATGTAATCTTTATTTCTTTTAACCAAAAGATTTAAAATAAGTTGATAATATCATTTAGGTTTTCTTTCAATACATGAATTACATTGCTGAAAACAAGCAATTTGTATTTTTGATTCATTGCCACTTTACTGGGATATTTTATTCCTCAGCAAGACAAGCTTTTCCATGATAGCTTATGCTACTAAGGAGGATTTTTAATTAAAATCATCATTATTTTATTTTACTGGTATTGAATTTCTTGTCATTGCCAATAGAACTAACATATGATGCTGAATGTAATGCTGTAGTACTAATATAATTTTTTCAATGTATATCTTGTTGCAGGAGCAAAATACATAGCTGAACTTGAGAATTTTGAACTAATACTGTTTACATGTGCAAGTAGGAAAAGATGATGCACCCTTCCCCCTTCATTGTTAAGTGGTAAATTGTTGCTATGGTGATCGTTCTTTCCATCTCATCAGCTATAACCTGGTTTTCCACATCAACTGAATAGCTGCAAGCAAAGCATGATCTTTATTAATATTTTTTTATATCAGTTAATATTGTTTTGCTACATAGTTATTGTCTTGGGACTTAATGTCAGCATCAAGATGCAGTGAATGTAAGCAAGATAGTTCTAATTTTATAGTACATAAATCTGTGCACTCATTAAAACAGTCTTCATGTAGCTGCCAAGAACTTTAAGTGGATTTCTTAAAGGAAGCTTATTTTTGGTTTGTACAGTTGATTTTTATTTTCATTATTTGAAAGACTATAAGCTCTTGTAAATATGTGAAAAAAATTGGTAAATCTGTGAATAAGGTCTCAGTTAAGCAATTTGTTGTTTGTTAGCTAAGGTGATGAAAACAGGATAGTTGTAGTAAAATTTCACAGGAGAGCTTTATTTTCTTGCAGTGTAAATCAGTACGAGTGCTTCAAATGCAGAGGGATGCCTGCACTGTGGTGAGAGTAAGCTGGGTGACCTGTTGTAGAGTCACCAAAGGGCAAAACAGATTAATGTCATCTGGATGTGGTCCTATGCATATACACAACAGATTTGTGTCAAGAAAAAGGGCAGAATGAGCGTGTGGGCCATCGAAATACTGCCCTGAAGCCAGAGATATCCTCCTTCAGCACCACAACCAGGTTTTTCAGGAAATGGGACAGGTGTTACAGCAAGTGTTGGAGCCATAGGTGGGACACTGTTACAGCATGGTAAACATGAATTTTTAGATAACCTCTTTGAGCTTAAATTGATGCTTTTAAAAGACAGTATTTGTCTAAACTCATTTATTGTTTATTACAATCAGCCTTTCCTTTTAATGTAAGATTTGAAGCATTTAAAAAGGTAATCGTATTGTGTGCTGCATTGCTAGACAGCATATGAGCAACTCTGTTAAATATCAGTGTATTTGATTTGTGGGATTTTGTGGTTGTGGTTTTTTTAGGGGGGAGGAGCTTTTCCCCTGCATTTCATCTGCACTACTCATGCCTGTTTTATATTGTGTAACATGATCAATAAAGTAGCGAGATCCTATCTGTCTTAAATGAAGTTATCTGTTACCTATTTTACGGTCTGCAAGAGGACCTGCAGAGCAGAGAAGTGTTCTCAAAGACTATACTCGAGTCTATCATTTCATGTAAAAGCATCCTAATTATCATATATGAAAATGTAGATAAGAATCTTGGTTTCTTTGTTAGTAGTCTTTTCGGGTTCTGTATATGAAACAGTGTTTTTCACTCTCAAAATAGTGTGCTGCATAGGCAGACTTCCCATTAGATGTTACTGACCTATATTTGCAGTGAGGGATGTTTTGCTAAATAATGTCAAAGATCATCTCTCAGTAGAGCAGTCTCTTAAAGGATATGGTGAGAGTTATAGTACAAACATAAGTGTGTTACCCATGGAGGCAAACTAGGAATTGGATTGATATTTCAAGTAAGAAGGGTATCATTGCACAATTTAAGTCCAGAGGAAGATTTCTTGCATTACTGAATTGCTAAGGTCTTTTGGAAGTGCTTACTGCATGACTGCCACAGGATTAATCATTTTGACCAAAACACAGTTCACTAAGTAGCCTGACAGAAAGCACTGTGTGAAAGTGAGGAATGCCATATTTCATTCCAGCTGCAGAGGATGAGAAGTAAGTTACTGAGAAAGCATATTGTAAAGTTACCCAAGCCAAAACAGCCATTGCAGTGTTCTTGTAGTATCTGTTTGCTTTGTCTAACTTTAACACGTATGGTATTTTAGTTTGTGAATCTTGTCACCTTAGTTTCATGAGCTATCTCGTTGCTTAATTTCCCATCACCAAATCTGTATGATAGTACAAACTGAACACCTGAAAAAGAATACACCAAAGCATATGAGGCATGAAGTCCTTGCATGTATTTCACAATCCCATGAACAGATCACAGAAAGACTTCGTTGTCACGATCCTTTTTTATTGGGACAGGGATACAAACAATTCCAGCATTTGGAGCAAAAACTGCTTGTGAAAGAGAAGCAGCTGCTCCATGTTTTGTTGTCTCATTTTCCTGAATCTAACATTTCCTACATAACCAGAAATAATTCCTCACTGCATATGAGCAGAGTGACCCAAGGCTCAGTAACCCCCAGTGCCAAAAAAATAGTTGAATAGTATTTAAACCAAGCTCTTTACTTACTCAGCCTTCTCACTGCCTTAATTCTTTCTGGAAGCCTGTAGTTTCAAGTACATTTTAGCCTGCAGTACCAGTGACCCAGTAGCAGGGATGGGCTGCAAACATGAGACAAGGACTGATCCAAGTGCAGGAATGACTGGCTGAGACTGTGGGAACAGAAGATGGTTCCTATCAGGTGTCCTTCTCTTCAGATTTAAACATACATGAAACTATAGCCTCGCTTTGCCTGGATTTTTTTTGTCCTACACAGTCGCTTAAAGGAAAGCAGTATGTTCCGTTGTTGTATGAGTATGTATGAGTATAATTGGGAATTTGATGACCTGGAAAAAATATATTCAGGCAAAATGCCAGCCAGAATCTTCTGAACAGTAGGACCATGCACATGGGATCTAGTATTTCTTTCTGTATTATTTCCCTTTATAGTAATTGGTGTTTTTTTCCTAATGCTTTAATTTCTGCTGTTTCTGAAACCATGAACACAGTTGTATAGCACAAAAATCATACAATAAAAGACAAACATAAAATCAATACAAAACCACATTTGCTGTGTAAAAGGCCATAAGATAACTGTTCTTCATTCCATTTGAATGTGTGAAAGTGCGCACAGGTTGCCCTGTTTAACCTTGCTAAATTCTACTTGTTTTCTGTAGCCAGTATTCTGTTTATTTTACCAGACATCAATTCAAATAGCTAGTTTTAAATTCTCCTGCACGTAGTGGTAAATAGATTTTGTGGCTATGTTGAAAGAGATTGGAAAGTACAGCTACAATGATAAACAAGTTCCATATTTGAATTTATTCTTTGTGCAAAAAAAGTGCAAATTAAACAAAATATATAGTTTTGATTATCTTAAGTATGAATGTCCTGGCAAAAAGACAGTGTTCTCTCATTGCCACTCATATAAGGAAAGACAGACAAAGAAGCTTGGTGCCTGCCAGAGAATATCTGTTGCTATAGATTGAAATGTACAGCGTCAAAAATAGTTTAAGCTAGAAATGTTAAATAGTGCTTTAAAAAAAACCAAAACCAAAATAATTCACAAAGAAAAGATTAAAAAATGGCCCATATCAAAGATCATATGTGTACCATGGAATTTTCTCAGCTGTATTGTTTATTTTTTAGATTTATTGGTAAAATTTATCTAAAGATACGTTTTTCCTACTTGTAATTTTTACCTTCTTCACCTTGACTCAGTTCTCTACAGATATTTTCAAATACTTTCATTTCTTCTGTCTTTCCGCTGTGTAGCAGCTAGCTGCTTTCACAGCTTAATTGCTGCTGAGCATATTTTATTTCCTTACTAACCTGTTTGGCTTCTTGCCTTTTAACATTTCTGTTCTCTGACATAAGCCTGCCGCTGGTAAGAGGCAATACCATTGTTCAGGGAACTTGCTTAAACAACATGTGCTTTGTTCCTCTCAAGCACTCTGAAAAAATGTCATCTGAAGGATAACAGAGGGAAAAACTGTCAGGCCTTTCATAAATGTTTTCATCTGAGATCAGTGACAGTGCTTCCGTGTCCCACAGCCTTTCATCCCAGCAAATTATGAGAGAAATATTGCTCTATCCAAAAAGCACTATCAGGAAAAGAAAAATAAGTGTTTTAACAAAAGAAAAAAAATCTGATTTGTAGTAATAAATCAACAGCCAGCACCAATGTAGAGATTGTTCTCCTTAGCTAACTAAGCTAATTTAGTTTACTACCAACCTGTCAGCCTCACCTCTGTGCCTGGGAAAATCAGGGAACAGATCCTTCCAGAAGCTATGCTAAGGCACATGGAGGACAGGGGGGCGATTTGAGACAGCCAGCATGGCTTCACCAAGGGCAAGTCCTGCCTGACCAACCTAGTGGCCTTCTAGGATGGAGTGACCACATGAGTGGACAAGGGAAGAGGTACCACTGTCCTGTATCTGGACTTCTGTAAGGCCTTGCACATGGTCCCCCACATCATCCTCTCTAAACTGATTATTCTGCACATCTACTCTGTGCTGGGATGACCCCACCTGAAGTCCTGTGTCCAGCTCTGGCGCCCTCAGCACAGGAAAGACATGGACCTGCTGGAGAGGGTCTAGAGGAGGGTCACAGAAATAAGGGATGGAACACCTCTGCTGTGAGGACAGGCTGAGAGAGTTGAGGTTGTTCAGCCTGGAGAAGAGAAGGCTCTGGGGGGACCTTATTTCACCCTTCCAGTACTTAAAGGGGGCTTATAAGAATGATGGGGACAGACTTTTTAAGAGGGCCTGTTGCCATAGGATAAGCGGTAATGGTTTTAAACTAAAAGAGGGCAGATTTAGACTAGATATAAGGAAGACATTTTTCACAATGAGGGTGGTGAAACATTGGCACAGGTTGCCCAGGGAGGTGGTAGATGCCCAATCCCTGGAAACCTTCAAGGTCAGGTTGGATGGGGCTCTGAGCAACCTGGTCTAGTTGAAGATGTCCCTGTTCATTGCAGAGTTGTTGGACCTAGGTGACCTTTAAAGGTCCCTTCCAACCCAAACTATTCTATGATTTGAAATTACATTTTAAGTGTGTAAAATTTTATATATATAAAATATTCTTGATTAAGTATTCAAAATTATTTCGTGCACTTTAAGAATTACAGTGCCTTTTCGTAGTGTGGTTTGAAAGGCGATTGAATTTTGGAAACTTGGGAATGGTACTTGATGCAGAAAGCAGTTGGCTTCATGGATTTACTCCAAGCTGTTATATTTTACATATAAAACGAGTCTTGTTCTGGAATTGTTTTCATATGTAGAAGAGACCACTGAAGAGAATAGATGGAAAGCATTAGTACTGTAGTTACCATGAACATTGGACTGCAGAAAGGTTTAGAAAAAAAGTGCTGATTTACTTGAAAGGGCAGTAAGAGAAAGTAGGTATAACCTATTCTTTTGAGTAATTTTATTTGTGACATTGACAGTACTAAGAGAAAAGTAGTGAAGTTTGCATTGATTATTATACATTATGCGATATTAATTGTCCCAAATAACAGACCTTTTTTCTTTAGTTTACTTCAAGGACAGATGGATGCCAAACATCTCTCTTCAAAAAATAATTAAAAAAAAAAAATTAAGGGTATTTAAGTTTTTGAATTCCAGACTTCATACTGTCGAAGTTTTTAAAGCTTGTGTTCGATGCAATTCATGTGCTTTAATGCAGAGATACTGTGGGAGTAAAAGTAATTAGCTGGAGGTGGTCTCTTCTTTGCTTAATTATCCCATCTCCAGCAGGGCTAAGTTCAGCTCTGACATACACTGGCAAAAACCTCGTTCACATAGAAGCAACATTCAGTTGCAGCACTGCAGTACACCCTGCTCCAGTCTCAGCAGATGGCTTTTCTTCTTCAGGTGTGTGTCACTCTAGGTGTGTATATGCTTCAGGCAGGTTAGACTAGGGGGTTGTTTGGTTTGGTTTTGATAGCAGCATACTTTCTGGACCTACACCTAGCTTAGCCTTTTCATGCTTTCCTGTAGTGTCATAAGGATAGCATAGGCAGAGCTTCCTTATTTCCCTCTCCCTGTCAGTGAAAGAATGTAGTGGCTATTGAAAATACTCATTTTAAGCTCAAACATTTCCAAAACTTTCCAGAATATCCAGAATTCTGTCTCTGTCCTGATCTAACATTTTCTAGTTCAGATGCTCCTGTCTAAAGATTCCTAAACTGAGCAGGTGAGAACCTGCATGCTTTAAGTTTAGTCCTCCTTGAAACTAGCATACTCTTCCCTGCACAAGAATAAAAAGTTAGTGATTCTTTTACTAGGGGAACTGCATGTTCGGATATTTCATATGCCTGCCCTTATCTGCTGGAATGCACAATATGTGAGATTCATGACTGAAAGTCTGTATTCTGCAGCAGCTCATGGCCTCATCAAACCTTGAAGTAAGCTCCAGCATTTCTATTGTAAGCAATTAGTGTCCATTAAGTACACCACAGAGCAGACTAATGCCCAATTGCCATAGCAAAAAGTCACAGAATAATAAAGGGTTAACAACATACTAATGCTCTTACATGCAGCTGAGATAAAAATTTCAGAATGACAGCACCACTGATACTCCCAACAGGGACATCCGTAGCCATAGTTATTCCAGTATGGATCTCAATATTGATCCCAGTTACGTATAATGAGATAGAGCCACTTAATCTGGTCCATAACTGGTTTTGAGATAGCGGTTAGCCCAAATACAAATTGAAGTGCCAAGTGACCTTTATATCTATACAATGTTCCTGGAAGAGGTTTGGTTCTCTGGTCTTTGCCCTCCTCACTGAAGAGAGGGTTGTTCCCTTGTGCTCAGTGTTCTACCCAACACCAACCTATTTGGCATCTTATGGGAGTGTCTTGTGAGTGATACTCAGCATTGACAGAGAGCTGGCAATTCAACTGTCCTCCCATCAACTGCTATCACACTTTTTTCAGGCACTGTCTTCTAGATATTGGTCTGCACCAATGAGAGATGAGAATCTTCTTCCTGTCATGATCTGAGGCTTTACCGTTGAGGAGTGCGTATGTGGAAGAATTGGGTAGCACAGCACATCATTAATGTGTCTGGAGTCTCAAAAGAACTGAGGTACATGTGGATGGTTAACATCTGGGAAATCATGTCATGTCAGCTTCTTATTTATGCAGGGTCACCTTCCACATTAAAGAGTGACTGCTAAATTCAGTGAAAACACTGTAGTGAACACCAGCCAATGAAAGATGTGAGTAATTTATAGAGAGAGGTATTTTTACAGTGACTCCACTTGAGCCTCCAGAGTGGTGTTAGTCGTACAGAGGGATTCTGTCAAGCAAAAGCACACCTAAGGACAAAGACCCCAAACAACTTGACCGTACTGTGAGGAAACGATACCTCAGCTTTGCCACAGCTGTTTGGCTGACTGCCAGGTCTTGCTGGCGAATAATCATCTTTTCATATAGGATGGGGTGACACCTTGTTCCCATGACCACAAAGAGCTCAATTTTAGTAAAACAAAAGGGTCCACTGTTAGCCAAGTAGCTTTGCAGGAAAGCTGAGAGTTGGGGTTGTTCAGCCTGGAGAAGAGAAGGCTCCAGGGAGACCTTATTGCAGCCTTCCAGTACCTGAAGGAGGCCTACAAGAAAGCTGGAGAGGGACTTTTTACAAGGGCGTGTAGTGATAGGACAAGGGGTAATGCCTTTAAAGTGAAAGACAGTAAATTTAGCTTAGATATAAGGAAGAAATTCTTCATGGTGAGACAGTGGAACAGGTTGCCCAAAGAAGCTGTGGATGCTCTCTCCCTGGAAGTGTTCAAGGGCAGGTTGGATGGGGCTTTAAGCAATTTGGTCTAGTGGAAGGTGTCCCTGCCCATGGCAGGATGAGGTTGATACTAGATGATCTATCAACCGAAACCGTTCTATGATTCTATGAAGAAATGGACACATTGGATATCCTGACCATTTATGGCCTGGGGTGTGTGGTTTCCTCTGAAGGAAGTGAAACCTTTCTAGAGCTCATGGTTCTTCAGCACATAGGTTTGGTGCCGTATACTTGCTAAAAGAACTGTGACCTCTTACCCTGGGCAATGGGGGACTGACACATCTGCTCTCTAACACAGATTGTACAATTGCTAAAAGAATTGTCCCATCATTGCAGACAGAGGCTTGTGCCAAGTGCTTCTGAGATGCTGCTATGGGAGTCAGCTTTCCTTTTTCTTTGACAATATTCTTGCTTCTGAGACAACCCAACAGATTTAACAAGAAAGCAGAGATCTCCTTTTAACCCACGCTAGAAAATGTGACCCTTTGTCCTGGTTTCAGCCAGGATAGAGCTGGTTTTCTTCACAGAAGCTGGTGTGAGACTGTGCTTTGGATTTGGGATGAGAAACTGTTGATAACATGCTGGTGTTTTGGGTTGTTGCTGAGCAGTCAAGGACAGTCCAGCTTCTTGTGCTGGCCTGCCAGCGAACAGGCTGGGGGGGCACGGGGAGCTGGGAGGAGACACAGGCGGGACAGCTGACCCAGAAGTGGCCAAAGGGATATTCCCTACCATACGACGTCATGCCCAGTACATAAACTGGAGTGGGCCGGGGGGTGGAAATCGCTGCTCGGGGACGGGCTGTCGATCACTGGGTGGTGAGCAATTGCTGTATTGGGCATCACTTGTTCTTGTACATTCCTGTGTTGGTATTATCATTGTTGTTTCCTTCTTTCTTTCTGTCCTATTAAACCATGTTTATCTCAACCCACGAGGTTTTTTTTCCTAATTCTCTCCCCCGTCCCACTGCGGGAGGGGGAGTGAGTGAGCGGCTGCATGGTGCTTAGTTGCCGGCTGGGGCTAAACCATGACACCCTTTAGACTCTTATCTTGTCATGTTCTCTCAAGACTAATTGTTAGGACCTCAGATGACTGGGTCCTTAAATATCATTTTTCCTGACCAGCCCATTCAGTTTCAATCTTTCATGCCAGAGACAGGTTTTATTTCTGTTCTTTCTCCAAAGACTTTTTTCTAAGTGGAGACTTTTTCAAATAAAATTGACCTTCTTGATTCATGTAAGATCTATAGATGAGGTTCCTGCTTTATTGGCACTAGAAACTCCATGTATTTTCTCAAAGTAGATAAAAAAGGCCATTTCTTTCCTGCCCTAAAAAATTCAAAGTTGTCCCAATGCTATCTGACTTGTAGGCTGGTAATACTTGATTTATCATATCATCTTTAAAGTATAGGACTGATTCATTGTTTCTGGCACTTCTATGGAGATGATGCATGATGTACCTGAAATTATCAGTAAAGGGTGTTGCATCTTGAACCTTTCCATGATGCTTTCACTCTTTATAAAAAATGTATGCTGTGTTTAAGATAAGGAACTCCACTTCTGTTTTTACATAGATAGCTAGGTGATAAAAGAGAACTATAGCACAGTGATTCATCTTGTGGCCTGTACGGTTTTTGTCCAGATATTATGGAATTGAACAGCTATTCAAACCCGTTAAACATGAGAAAAGGGTGTCATACTTCTTCCCAGTGATGGCTCTTTTGACAAACTTACAGAGAGGTTGAATTTCTCCACATATGAACTCTGACTAAAGAAGTACCTGAAAATCCTACACGTAAGAACTCTGAAAAGCTTTCTTTTGCCTGTTCTGTGGAATTCCACCTTCATTGTCTGGTAGAAATCTAGTTTCCATGTTGACCCTTCAAAAAGAGGTAATGTTGTCTCCTATTTTCTCAGCAACAATTTGAAGACTCAAAACAGTACTTTACTACTAGACAGTGTAGGCATTCAAGACAATGAGTAAATTGCAAGACTTTATATCTGGACTCACTTGCACAAGAGCTAGAAAAAGAAACTGCCAAAAGCACATTTCAAGATAAGTTGAAGGATCTCCACAGAATTCCTTGCAAACTAACCCATTACAATACTTTAGCAAGTCTTTTCAGTGCTGTACTTTGTAGCAAAAGTTTTCTTTATCTCAGCAGGCCTTTCACTGCAAATCTGTCTCACAGAGAGTGAAAATGTTAGTTATTTAATAGGATTGCAGAGTAAGTCTCTACTTATTATCAAGTGACTTCTCCTTTCAAATGAGAAATCATATTCCATATACACCTACTTGCTGCCACAGCATGCTTGTGCTGGACCAGCAAGACTGCTGTGTGGAACAGACACTCGCATTTTATTAAATATTTTCAGCTAAGCATAATGTGAGGTCAAATTCTGTGTTCAGTAGATATACACTTCATTGATAGGTATAGCTGAAATTCTGACTATTGTTTGACAGGGAGAGACCATTATTATTATTATTTTGCTAATTAGGTAAAATGGGATAATCTTTGAATTACCTTGCACTGATCACTTTGAATTATCAAATTCTTCAAGGAAGCATGTGTTTACTTTCCCTCCTCTTCCAGTGGCTCTTCAAGAACATCCTCCATTCCTCCTTTTAAGCCCCTAGCAACATAGGCTTCAGCAGAAGAACTGAGGCAAGACTGAGGCATTTTCTGTTGCTGACCTCCATGTTTCCCCATGGGATTCATAAAATAAGGTACATATTCAGGTGAAGATGGAACTGTAGAGACTCTAGGAAGGATCATCTTATCTTGATACACAACCTGACAAGATAAGTTGTTGTTAGGGTTGTTTAGCCCAGAGAAGAGAAGGCTCCGGGAAGACCTTACAGCATCCTTCCACTACTTAAAGGGGGCCTACAGGAAAGATGCGGTGGGACTCTTTATCAGGGAGTCGTGTGACAGGATGAGGGGTGATGGTTTTAAACTGAGAGAGCGTAGATCTAAACTAGATATTAGGAAGAAATTCTTCATGGTGAGAGTGCTGAGACAGTGGAACAGGTTGCCCAAAGAAGCTGTGGATGCCCCATCCCTGGAAATGTTCAAGGTCAGGTTGGATGGGGCTTCAAGCCATCTAATCTATTGAAAGATGTCCCTGCCCATGGCAGGGGGGTTGGGGGTTTGGTTGCTTCCAACCCAAATCGTTCTGTTTTTCTGCGATTCTAAGATAATTTATCCAGCCCAGAGATTTGTTCCAGGACACCGTGTTTCCCGGGATTTATCAGCCCTTTCCCTGTTATGATGCGTGCCCTTGACATGGTGAGACTCCTTTAATATCCTCGAGAAAAACAGCAGGTGAAGATATTTTCCTGTCACTTGCTGATGTTCAGACCCATGCAGTTACCACTGGCTGCCAGCTACATGAATTGCTGTAGTAGCAGCAGTTACTCCTGTAGTGTTATTTATTGAAGACACGAAGAATGCAGTACTTAGTCGGGTATGTATATAGTAATGCCCAGCACTTCTGGAAAGCGCTTCTGTGTGTGTGCAGCACCATCACTCAGTGCAGGCAGAGCAGAGCCGGTGCTTCTGGCAGCCTATGGTAGTCCTGTGTTGCAAAAGGGACAGGATCCAGCATGTGGCCCTTCTCCAATACTCATAAAAGTTCAGAGAATCTGAAATTTAGGAAGGTAACTTATTTAAGATACTTTATGGGGAGCCTCCTAATTTTTGAGGCTGAGGAATTGCCTGAGCCAGATCTAAAGATTGGGCCTTAGTAGGAAGAGCTTTTTGGTGGGAGGGGGAGGGCAGAGTATTGCCTAATAGGAGATTGTTGTCCTACCAGCTGCTCCAGTGTCACAGTCATGCGGGTCAGTAAAACCCATCAAACTTTAGATAGATCTGGAGAGTCTGATAAACCTGTGTTTCTGTGAAGGGAGGACACTGAGAGATTAGGATTGATTATTTTGGGACTTACTTCCTCCTTTGTGGCACACAATAGTATTTACACTAAAATTCTGCTATTAGTGACTCAGAAAAGAGAATACTTGCATTCTAGAAGAGGCTGGGGGAGAATGTCAGAGCTCCAGACAAGGACTGTAGTAAGGAAAAGAAAGGAGCAAATAGACCATGACTAGCTCTGTTCAGAGGGTCTCAAAACTGTAGACTTCATGAGTCTGCAATAAATTGTTACTCTCATGAGCGGTTACTGCTAAATATGTAAGAATACAACAATGAATCCGCAACCTTACCGTGCAGATCTGCATGACTTCAGCCGAACAAAGCAGTCAAGGACTGCTCGAAGCAGGAATAAAAAGGCTGCTGTGAACTCTCTTTCAGCAGTCTCTGGATGCCACAAAAGCCTTTTGGGCATCTAGGCAAGATCATCAGCCCTACGGGAACCAGCGGAGAGCAATGTTCCTGGTTTTTCAAATTTTCTGGTAACTGACAGGACATGCTGGTTGTTTATTCACATTGTGTGTTATTGGCAGCATTGTAGGTGGCTACAGAGGGTAAATATATACATATATGTTTATTGGGGAGGGTGTGTATATGACAGAGTATTATTTTAAAGCTGTTAACTGCATTGGTCATAAATCCAGGTTTTGCATTTCCTTCTTGCTGGAGATAACAAAACCTGTGAAATAGCTGTGACCTGCTCTATGTCTGAAATGATCTGAGGTAATTTTCAATCCGCAGTACTCTTCAGTTAAGGGAATTACACATTTACAGATGGAAGGATCATCAACATCTTTCCTTTGCTTGTTTATGCTGCTCAGTCTCTTGATGTTTAATGTATAATACGAGCAGCTTGATTCATATCTGTCAGCCTGGAGAAAAGTCAAATCACATACAACCATCCCTACACTTAAGCATTTGTCTTTCATGGAGAGCTTAGGCCTTTTGCTAATTAAGCTGTTCAGACAAAACATATCAGTGTTTTCTGTTATTCAAGTATTTCTGTGATTTTTTTTAACAGTTAAATATGTCAGAGAATTTGTAACAACTGAAAATGGAAGAACTAATCCCAGAATGGTTTACTAGACATTCTTCTATCAATACTATTTTTCTAGACATCTGGCACCTGACTGGGGAACAGAAATGAACCTTGCAAAGAAAGATAAGCCAAATTCAGTTTTGTCTGTCAGACTGCTAAGTACACAAAGATTAAATTTAAACACATACAGTTAATGCCTTTAAAAGGATGAAAATGCTGCAGTGTTGTTTCCCCAGTAGATTTTAATGCCCAAAGATATTAAAAGGACTGTTTAAAAAAAATAACATTGCCACAGATTATTTGAATTCATCTCTATATGTTTGTTATTTAAAAAGCTTAATTACACCACATTCTTTTTTTAGTTATAAATGCATGAATTGAATTATCATATCTCATAAAGAATTATTTTGTTTGCTTTTATGTTCTAGATATTTTTTCAAGCCTCCCCAAAACTATTTTAGATTAAAACCTTATTCCATGATTCTGTTCTCAAGATTTCAATTCCATATTGTTGTTGTTGTTATTATTATTAAATGGCAGAAATGTATGTGCGCTACAGTTTTTGGAGGGGAAAAAGACAAATAAGCACCAAGCCACTAAGCCTCTAGTTGTGACTTTTTTCTTAGCATATTTTCCTCCATCAAGCACAATAATTAAGTCTTTGGATTCAGATACTAGAACTGTAATAAGTTACAGGCTGCCAGCATGGACCATAGTTCTAGAAGCATTTATGACTGGGAAGCTTTTCTTATATTTTTTAAGCCAGGAAAACCCACAGAATTTTAAATAATTTTTCACATTTTTTGTGTAATTTTCTGTAATGTAATGTAATTTTCATGCAACTGGTGTGCTGCAAGTTGTGTATATGATGATGTGAAGAGAGATCAGGTACTGTTTTTATATTATGTATTTTGCTCTACAAATACCTTGGTATTCTTTGCTAAAATATCTGTAACACTGTGGACCTTTTTTTCCCTAAAATTTAAAAAATCGTATCCTTAAAAGACTACACCGACTCTGTATAGAGGAGAGATTAAGAATCACAGAATCACTAATGTTGGAAAGGA
>NW_010535254.1:25663-33111 GCF_000687285.1 Phaethon lepturus | reverse complement strand
CTCATTCCCCTTCTCCTCTCTGCAAGTGACGGAAACGATGTAATATGCAAAGAGGATAAAAGTGGGTCTTAAACCTTCTTCTTTTTTTCATGATTTGGGTAACACGGAAAAAGGAAATCCTGTCTAACCAACAAGCACTTACAGGTGGGATTATTAGACACTGGCCTTTTTTAGCAGCCATCCAGGCATCCACTGAACTGAAGCATCGTGGGTATCAACCCCTCCCTTCATATCAGGCACTTGTGACAAAGTGATTTTTTCGGACATACAGCCAACTGACAGACAGTCATGACCAAATCGCAACTCTGCTATGTGCTCATCGCACATACAACAGTTAATCTTGCAGCCATGCAAACTGTTTTGCAAATTGAAATCTCGGAGGCATAGCAATTACAATACCAAATTTATACCACATCTCTCAGTCAACTAATTGTACATCCAAAAAAATCACCACTTGAATAATCTGAATACATTCACCTTTACAGCTAAAAAAACCCACTACATGCTTGATCTCAACACAATTTTCAGTTACAGAACCCCATGGGGAAAAAAACGCCAACCTCTGATTTCAACAGCAAAATTGCTTCTATCTAAATACAGCAGATGCATAATTCACATTGAGGTCTAACATCTTGGTATTTCCAGCCATGATTTTTTACATTCTGCGAAATGAGGATATTCCTATTGCTTCCTAGAACGCTCTCAGCCTGTCTGCAGAAAGACAAGCCCTGTATACATCTACTCCAAATGTAGTGTACATGCTCACACCTGAAACAACTGTATCTGGATTTCTAATTGTTAGGAAACCTTAAACCTTAAGGGTCTTAAGATAAATCAGCAGACTTGTGAACTGGGCTAATGTTCTAGATGAGCTGAGCTTTACAAAGCCACCACCATAAGCACACTTGTGCCACTGTGACATTTCGAGCTCTTTCACACACACATTTCTTGACTTTTGTTTCCACCTGGTGAAGCAAGTTGAGCTGACTTTGCAGCTGCTGTAGTGAAGAGAGCCAAAATAGAAGAGAATTTGTGTTTAAATTGCAGAAAGGAGAAAACGAAGTTATCCAAGCCACATGTGTGGGATCAAAAATGAATCATCAGGGCTGGAAAACGGCTAACCTCTGATCCCTGAAACCAAGAAATCTGGCTTCTGTCATGTAGCTGCTGATCTAATTTTTACACTTCCCCCCCGATACAGCAGAGACGCGTTTCCATCGCATCCATCGTGGCTAAACAATCAATGCCTGATTACTTCAAATGCTTCACTCTCAGGGATGCACAATTAACCAGGCCCCTATTTGACACTGCAAAGGGAGCACAGTATTTTCTGGGAATGTCTGACAGGTTTCAAATGTAAAAAAGCACAAATCAAATAATGCAGCAGATAATGACAGCCAGTGCCCTGGCAGTTAGATAATGTGCGTGCTCCAAAGCAAGGCCAATTAGAAGCAATAAAAACAAATTTGAAATGTTAGAGCAAAGGTCAGAAATGCTCAGCCATTACCACAGGCTTGATTTTCTGTTTTTCCAAGCGGTCACCAGTGCCTGTTTCCAGAAAGTGAGCATGAATTCACACTTGCCAGATGACCATCCACCTATTACAGCATCTCTGGGCCATACAAACCCCACAAATGTGCATGGAGAATCCCACCACTACCTGGAAATCTCATCAGGTCCATACCCTGTGGCTCTGCCTTTCTGAATTCAGGGGCTGCTTATAGGGAAGGCTTCATATTAGAGCCTGCTCCCCAGGAGAGTTTGCAGATGTCTCTCCCTCAGCCACAGAAGGGATCCTGCTACGTGCCATCCATCCCTCTGTTCCTGCTCTCCTTCCCCAGCTCACTGCAGCAAGGCTCACCTGCTTCACTGAGGAGACAGTGCACAGAAGCAGGAATAATTAGCTTGTAACTGGAACCACATTATCACACAAGAGAAGGAGAAGTAGCCATAATTACAAGCAATGCACGTGGCTCAGACCCAGCCATCATTGTATATTTTTACTGACCCTGGAGCAGAAAGGATGGGAATAGGTTTTGTCTTGCCTCCTGTCCTCCTATTTCCTAAGGAGCAGCAGCAGAATAATGGGTTGCACTTACCTGATGAGATGTAGCAGAAAATGACAGTCTCTTGAGCTTGTTCAAGTTAGCAAGAGGATACTGGGATTAACATGCTATGTACATCAGACCTTACCCATGTCAACCCACCCTAGATATGGCAGCTGTCTCTGCTTTTGGAGGAGAGTGCGCTGTCCTGCTCTTTAGAAATACAGGGAAAGTCCAGGCAGAGGTGAGGCATGAAATAACACAGATGTTATAAATCTGCTTACTAAGCCCTGGCTTCCTCAGAGCAGCAAGCTTGAGGAAGGAAAGGGAAAACAGGTGGGTATCTCCAGGCATATCTATATGAGGATGCCCGTGAGAGCTAATCCAAACACATTTAAGGTGTAAATGCAAAACTGATTAGTGAAACCACAGTTAGCTCCTATGTGGATGTGCTCCTTCAGAGTTAAAGTAGCCATAATTCAATTTATTCATTTAGCTCATTTCCAAAAGTAAATTAAAGTAGAGTAAATTAAACTAAATCAGCTGACAGCACCTTTGTTTTGAAAGGATTGTTAACATGGACCCAATCTACTTAATACAGTAATGCAGATTATTTTCTCCTGCAGGGCTGCCTGTCAGGCACGCTGGCTTTTTACACACCCTCTGGTGAGGGACTGTCTGAAAGCAAGACCAAGCTGGAGGTGTATTTGGCTTGTTTGCAGGTGCTTCAGTCTGTGTGTGCTTAAATCCAGAGTAAAATCCTTCCAGCCAGCACTCTGGTTCCCAAGTGCTTGACAAAGTAATTGTTTTAATGTGGTATTTTGGTGAGCCCTCTGCTGGGAGCTGGCCAAGCACTGCAAATCTCCCCAAACTCTGCAAATTGATCCTTTTCATTGAACCCACACAAATGTGTCACCGTTTAAAAGCTGAAAGGTTTTCTTTAACGAAAGCTACAAGTATCAAGAGTTGCATGAAATGTGCAGACATGTGTGGGAGTGAGCTGACAGATTATAATTACCAATAGAGAAGGAGGAAAAAACAAAAATTAATTTTTGAGGCAAAACATATAATTTGCCTTTAAACCGTAGTAGAGCTCCCATTACCAATAAAATTTACAGCCCTGGAAATCAGATTGAAGTTGTTTGACTCCTCAACAGTTTGTTTGGGTTTTTTATTTTCCTTTTAAAGGAGCACTGGCCAACGTGGGAGGATAAAGCAAGGGTTTTTTTAGATGCTCGTATGAGCTTTGTGCTGTTTGAACACGCAGGGAATCGGGTAAGACAGTCTGCAGGCTCTGGCTGCGAGGTGGCATTTCTGTGCTAGCATAGTTTCATGCAGCCCTGGCCAGCCCTGCCAGTAACATAAGGAAAATTTTTAAATATAGTCGAGTCCCACATGTCCCTACAAAAGTGACAAAGCTATAGGGCACCCATGGACCAGGTGCTGGTGAAATCCCCGGGATAGGTTGCAGTCTTCCCTCCAAGGAGGCAGGATGGTGATGGAGAGTGTTGCAGCTGACTTTTTTTTTTTTCCTGCCCTCATCTCATTTCCTCCTTTCTCTACAGATTGTAAGTGGTTTTGCTGACCTTTCTCTGGAGCAGCACTGGAGGAAGGGGAACAAACCATTTACTTTGCTGTGTCTGCACAATTCAAGAAGTACTGGCTGTAGTTTTTATGATACTGGCACCATTTTGGTGCCTTGGGACTTTCTGGGAGTCCCTTCACTCCCTCTGGGATGTAGTAGGGTGAGCTGATGATATTACAAGTAGCCTGGGGAGGTGAAGATCCTGTGCGTATCTTCTCTGGGCAAGGGGAATAGTCAGACCCACAGCTGTCTTCAGGATTGCTCTGGGGAACTTCTCCTTGAAGACCCAAAACAGTAATAAAACAATAACAAAAAACAAAAAACCAAAACAAACAAAAAAAACCAAACCAAACAAAAAAATGGAGGCACTGAATTTGCTCTTAGTAGCAGTGGTAGCCTCTCAGTGTGGCTGAAATGTGCATCTGAAATCTGAGCTGCCTCCTTGCCCACGTGTTGGAGAATGTGTTGTTTGTTTGGCCCACATAGATATTTCATTCAAATCAGTTTGCTAACTGGGCTATGTTTTCCTATACTAACACATGCCTATGCCCTGTCACCAGAGCCCAAGGAATGAATGACCCAAAGATGGCCAGCAAGATCTCCTTCCATGTGAGCAAGATCATGAGAAAAAAAGAAAAGGTGCCCAGTCTTCCTTCCTCTCACTTTCACAGCATTGCAATGCTACTGTGCCTTGGAAGCTGTAGAGTATTTCAAATCTCTGTTGCACTGAGGTCAAATTTGGTCTAGAACATTATTTCTATTTATTAGACTCTGCTGTCCTCTTAGCCACTGAAAATGGTGGGGGAACAAATGACAAGATAGTGATTTAAGTTTGGGAGAAGTGAGCTGGGGATGGCAGCAAACGGAGCCCCTTGAGAACGACAAGAAGCAGCCGTCTCTACAAAGCAGAGACTTTGCTCTTCGCTCCCAGCTCGCTTCACTCCCAGCTCTCATGTCAGTCATGGCCAGGTCAAAGAAAGCACTGCCAGATGTAGGTGAAACCTCAAAAATGCTGAAAACAGAGCTTAGAAGTGTAGAGAGGAGTTTTTCTGACAAACAGGAAGAAGTGGACTGGGAAGCACATCCCAGACCCAGTGGGGCAGAAGGACCCACACACAGCATGTAGCAAATCCCTGGGATTGTATCAGTCTGAGCCCCTAAGACCATACAACATCTGGATACAGCTCTTTAGTGTCAGGATGGGGCTCAAAACTTGAAAGGCTGACTTGTCCTGGCAGAAGTGCCTCTGATCAGACTTGTGCCCATACATAGGAAGACATTCCCCAGCTCCACCCATCGTGATGCGGAGGACGGTGCCCATCGCCTTGGAGGGTGACGGGACAGTCCCGTGGGCCTATCCAGCCTGTAGGATACACAGCTGTGAACTCATACATCATCATTAAGGCTGCAACGTCAAGCAGCAAAAGGAGGAATTGCCAGAATAAAGGCTGTCAGAGCAATTTTAATTCAACCTCCTGGCGGATATGCCTTCTGATGTGGTCTTTAATTACTTCATCACAGCCTACTTTTTCTTCAACAAGACTGCTGCTTCATTCAGGGCACGATGGACAGACGGCAATTAATGAAGGGTCAGTCAATATTTTGTTCTGTCCTTTTTTTGTTCAGTGTCTGGCCCCAGGCATTATTTGCTGCGTGCCATCAAATCCCCGCTCTTAGACAGAATTACTCATCTTCTGGATTCTTCTCTCATGTGTATCAGTGCAGCAACTATGAGCTTCCCACATGGGGAGGAATTTCTCTTCCAGCACTCCTGTGAGCAGAGAGCCTGGGTTTTACCTACAGGAAAATGTGGTATAGACGTGAGTTGCAGAATGCTCCACTAGCGAGGGCTAGGACGCGTTTTTCAGGGTACCCACACTGTGTCTGTTCAAAGCCCAGCTCCCCTAACCTCAGCCAGAGCTGTAAGCACACAGCATTCCTACAACTTGAACTCCAATATGTCCAGAAAATTACAAACGTGGAACCAGTGGCTCTCAGAGAAAAAAATTCAGTGGTTTAAAGAAGCAACAGCTCCTCTGCTGGCGCTGCCCTAGAGCAGGGCTCTGCTGCACCGTCAATGAGCCAGGAGTGAAGGAGCAGAGCAACATCAATACAGGCAAAGCAGTGGACTTAAGGCAGTGCAAGGTGACTGGTATTTGCAAATTTTTCAGCAAAAGTTCTGTTTTCCTACCTTAACCATTCTCCGTAACAGCTGTACTCTGCTTTCTCTTAATCTCTTACAAATTTTTTGCATTTTACCAAGGACATTTCTCACTTTCAACCCAAGCAATCTTAACCTTTACTCTGGCACAAGTAGAAAGAGGGGAGTGCAGGACAGAGAGTCGGTAAGAGGAAGAGCTCCCTGTGCCACTGGCCACATCAAAGGGAGCCCCACTCAAATGCTTTCCAGTGAGTGCAGCGGGAGCAGAATTTGCTGGTCACTGAGCAGCTTAAAAAAGGACAGTAACAAGAGCAGAGGAAGGGCATGAACCTTCATTGCCACCCGACAGCCCCTTTCTGCACTGCACTCTCCTGCTCTGTGGCCACTTAACCCAACCTTAGAGAGACGTCTTTGTGTCCACGACGGAATTTCCTGAGCCTCTCTGAAACATGCCTAAGTGGCAGCACTCTCTTCTCCAGCAGCTTCTGTAGGCAGCACAGAGATCTCTCTTAACTCTGTTAGAAAATCATAGGCCTACTGGTTTGTCGTTCCAGAAAATGTCCATCATTTTCACTAAGGCTTTTAATTCATTAGCTCACACGGAAAAATACGCTAACCTTCCTGCCCTCCCCAGCTGAGTCATTGATGCTTTCCTATCTTGCCGCAGACACCTCACCTTCAGGAAAACAACTGCTTAACATGCTGATAGCAACAGACATTATCTTTCTGAACTGGGCATTTGTTTGGGATCACGGGGTCTTCCCACGATGAGGACTGCAGGACACATTGGGGTTACGGTTTGAAACAAGCCCTGACCTTCCCTTGCAGGCTGTGGGAAACCCTGCATGGCTACAGGGCTGGGGGAGCTGGGGGAGTGTTGGAGGAAGCTCAGCAAGAGGGAAGGAGCTGAAGGGTTCTGGGAGGGACTGGATGAGCTGTGGTGGGAAGGAGGGTGCACAAGAGAATAACCATGCTGGACAGAGAGGGGATAAAGACTGTCTAAGAAGTAAAGACAGTGCTAAAAAAATAAACTTTAAACATTTAATTTTCATGTCTGGCCTCTCTACAGAGTCAGTGCACAGTCCAGAGCTCTTTTCAGGGATCTGAGCTACTTGGGGACTTGAGGTTTGCCCAGAGGCTCCTTCGTTTACAGAGGGAGCAGAAGCTTCTACGTTTGATGTCTATGGCCTGCAACTGTGAACATCTCCTCTTGCTGGTGAGGACGTGCTGGGAGGGAACAGGATTGCCCAGTGCAGAGCTGGGTGCATCCAAGCTCACTCCAACCCTTCAGAGACCACCATCAGAACTATGTGTTCAAGATTCATTTCTAGCAACCAACCACTCAGGGGCAAAACACAGCCCCCTGACTGCCACCCTCCCCATGCTCCCGGCAGGCTGAGCAAACACTTGAGGGCTCCAGCTCTAACCCGCCTTTCATGGTGGCCTCTTGGGAATGTTGGTGGAGCTGGACTCCTGGGAGGAGGGTGGTGGGCACAGTTCCACGGCAAGGAACTGAAGGCCCCATCTACAGGTGACACTTGTTTTAGAGGCTTCTGTAGACAAGGACAAGCGGAATTTAACCACAAGTCCAACTGACCAGTTGGATTAATTTGCAGGGACATAAGCACCTTATACAGATACAGCTATTTCTCTTTCC
>NW_010535254.1:7124-25569 GCF_000687285.1 Phaethon lepturus | reverse complement strand
GGGCAACCGGAGTGGCTGTGTGAAGAGCCCCCCCCGCCCCGAGGAGGAAGGAGCAGCAGAAACTACGTCGTGTGATGAACTGACTGCAATCCCCATTCCCCATCCCCCTGTGCCCCTGTTGGGGAGAGAAATCAGGTGTAAAGTTAAGCCTGGGAAAAAGGGAGAGGTGGGGGAAGGTGTTTTAAGATTTTATTTTGTTTTTCATTATCCTACTCTGATTTGATTGGTAATAAATTAAACTAATTTCCCCAAGTCAAGCGTGTTTTGCCTGTGACGTTAATTGGAGAGTGGTCTCCCTTGTCCTTATCTCGACCCACGAGCTTTTAGTTATGTTTTCTCTCCCCTGTCCAGCTGAGGAGCGAGTGATGGAGCGGCTTTGGTGGGCGCCTGGTGTCCGGCCAGGGTCGACCCACCACAGTTCTGTAACCAGAGCTGTTGCATCAGTTCTTGCCTCTTGCTCCAGACGATCCAAATTCAGTTCCCACTGAACTGCCTGCATTGCCTGTGCTCTAGGATGGCTGTTGTCAGACAGCCTGACTGCGTGGTCTAAACTCTGAAAAGGTGCCTGAATTTGGTTACCAGCCATAAGCCATATTTCTGACTCTCAGGACCGTCTCTCCCTTTCTCTGCCTCAATTTCCTCCTCTGCAACATGGTGGTACCAACATAAACGTTTCTTTCTTTAAGACCCTTCAGTCAGATGTGCTCTGGAAGTGCTGCAGGCTGCTGCTATTTCCAGGGCTATCGTTGCGACACATTTTGGCTGCACTAATTCCCTCAAACAGAAATCGTTCTGCCTGTAGTAGGCTGGGACAAAGCAGCCAATTAGCTGTCCTTTACACGTTTATTAACTCTGCAGCTTTCTTTCAATGAGTATGTGGAATCTGGTAATGTTTTAATATATTTTCATAAACTGTGGGCACAACATGTCCTGTTTCAAGCTAATAACCATGCCATATAATTAGTCCTGATTACACAGATATTTAGTATCATTTTACATATTCCAGTCCTTTCCTAGTAGCACTGCCTAGCCAAGGCACATTTAAAGCTACATCCATCTCCCTTCTGTTTCCCAGCAGTTTTCATGATTTTCTTCTGGACAGGTTTGCAGTTAACACAGCAGCTTCAAAGTACAATTTCATTTCATTGATGTACATTTTATATATACATACAGGCTCTGATCAAATGTCAGGTGGCAAAGCCCAGGATACAAAGAGAAGGCATTTGTCTGCTTGCAGGGAAAAGCCAGTATTTGAAAGCTATCAGGAAATTTACAACATGGATCTTTAAAAATCTATTCCTCAAACGTTTATCTGTTGGCTTTGGGCTGAACATTTACCGTATTTAGAATTTTACTGTGAGGTAGCAGTCCCCAAACAAAAGATCCCTCACCCCATTCGACTCTGGTGGGGGAACAAGAGAAATTTGTTCTGTGCAACCTGATTATAGATGTGTATCTTTCCCTGCTGGCGTGGCTGTCTCCATAGAGATGGACATGGATATTTGATGAGATTAAAATGCTTCAGTTACCGCTGTCAGTGGTTCTTCAATTTAAAATGAAGAAAGCAAACAAACATTCCTTTTGATGAGGTAACTGAATGACGCTACGGAAAAGCACTTTGCTGTCAGGTGGTAATTAGGTTCAGTAATAGTTGTGGGTTTTTAGCCTTGGAGGCTGTGGCCCCTGGGAGTCTGAAAGAAATGATACATTCAATTTCCGGAGGAGCGGAAGATGCTGGATGCTTTTCTCTGCTAACCCCGCAGGTCTCTGCAGATAAGAGCATTCAGAACTGCAGTGCTGACAATCCTCCTTGAGCCAGACTAAACTGTTGTGTCAAGATCATGAACAGAGGAAGGGAGATGGACTCAAAGCAGGGCATTTAGACACCTAATGCAGTCAGGCTGGCTCTGCCCACATATATAAGGAACTGCCAGAATGGTGGTGCTGAGAGGATTTGTAAAGGCTGCAGAAGGAACTCCAGCAATTGCTCTATGGTCTGGGCTGATATTTGTAACATCCATCTTACGCATCACAAGAAAATCTTCAGTAGTACAACACTTAAAGTGGGGAGTTGAAGGGAGTGAATTTCAAGGCTCAGCTGCCTCCCTCACCAATTTGGACTTGGCTTTTCCACTGCAAAATATAAATCATATTTGGTTGTGCTATTAAGAGTTGAAACCCAAATGAAACATTCCAATTGGCCCAAATGCATTTAACTGGAAATTTTGAGTTTGGAGGCATTATTGCTGTTTTCTCAGAACAGAGGCAATTGAATATGGTGTTTCCCATGAAACAGGAGCTCTGGTTCCTGCTCTGCTCCCCTCCTTATGTTATTATGCAGCTTTGCCTGTTTCACAGAATGCCAGTTCTCAACAAACAGTTCAGTGGTATCTCGCCTGCTCCTGCTCCTCACACAAGCTAACAGCCACTGAAAGGACACCAGTTGGCCAACACCAGCCAGAGGGCCAGCAGCACTGCAGGGAGCAGAGCTCAGGCATTGCAAACCCTCTGTTCACGCTGTCGTGCATTGCTCATTGGTGCCGTACTTCATGTCCCGAAAGACTTCCATTTAGATGAACATCCACTAAAGCGGTTGTAAAGATGGAGTAGGGACTTACGGCAAGAGGGGATCCCCAAGTAAAGGGTCCCAGCTGGACTGGCACAAGAAACTTGCCATCTGGCTGCCAGCACTGCAGCGGGTCCCAGGCGAGATGGAGAACCCTGCCTTTAGCACAGGCTTGCCAGTAATTTCCTGAAGCACTGAAAAAGTTTTCACCTCCAGAATTAAAACTTTTCAAAATAAAGTGGGTCTGACTCTCCTCTCACTCTCAGGAGATAAATGAAGGGTAAGTCCATTAAAGATACTGGTGTGAGATTGGTGTACAGCAGACAGAATTCAGGAGAGATATCAATATCTCCAAAATCTCCTGAATATTTTTTCAGACGTAAACCAGGTATCTTTCCTGATCATAAATGCTTTATTTCTGAATGGAATTTCAATAAAATAAGCACAGTTAGACTAGCGTGCTTATTATAAAGCCATAATGCAGTAGCACTGAAGTTTAGCCATGAAAGGTATTAAAAATGCAGCCCTGCTAAAGCAAGAGAAATTGCTTTCTGACCTACCGAGTTTTAGGAGTAGGTGCTAGTGGTCTCTCCACCAAGGAGTTCAGTCTGTAGTAATCCAAGAATGTCCTGGCCACATTTCTTCCAAGCTTCATATCTGCAAGTTTTTAATTAAGGAGCTTTTTTTTTAAAAAAGGATTTAAAAAAAAAAAAAAGCAGAGTCTAAAGGTAAATTACTGCTATTTGATGCATGAGCAAGTTTTACATTAACCATCCCACAGTGCTCAGGCTTCAGGCAAAATGACTTATGCAAGCGGACAAAGTGGGGGTCATTTTGTTTGCTTCTTGTTTTCACAGGCAGATACTGCATAAAACCACAGACAGGAGGAAACAATCTCCCTTTTCTCCCCATGCCTAGTTGCAGAACCCTGTGGTGGTCATGAAGTAATACATGAGACAAAAGAGGCCTTCCAATTGCTACGTTCAGGGAAAATAATTACCTAAAAATGCTTGGATACAGGCAGTATTTCTGTGCTTGTATCCAGGAAACAAGGTCAACAATGTCATGGTTTGAACCAGCCATGGACCAGTGTACCAACTCAAGGTTGGGATTAAAGCTGTAGCCTTCCAAACCTTTAGCACTGACCCCCACACTGTCCTGTGAAAACATACTGCTCTTTAATTGTGTGGTACTCAGGACCTGAAATAGTGATTTTAGCACTGAACTGGAAGGACAGTAGATTACCTTAAGGAGGTCAGGAGTAACTCTGGGGGCTCTTCTGTCCTCACTAGCCACGATGCCTCCTTCAGCTAACCCTGAGCCCAGCACTAGGCAGGTGCTGCACATCAGAGCCTCTCCAGAGACCTCACAGGCACAGGAACCAGACCTTCCTGAAGACTCAGTTGCCAAAAAAGAAGCTGGATAACCTGCGAATGCATTGGAAAATAATATCCTAGACAACATGTCCATGGGGTGAATCTCCTGCTTATGTGAAATGTCAGCACTAGGTCTGCCTGTTACAGAGCAGTGCTGGCATATCATCTACAGAGTGATGTCCAGCTGGGAGAAATGGAGTCGATGCCATTATCTGCAGCTGTATTATGGGGGCTGAGGACTCTTTTATTTGCCTGTTTTGAACTGGTGCCTACTCATGCTACAATAACCACATACTTCTCCAGGGTGCTGCCCCAAATAGTCATCGTCATGGCCATTTCAGGAGTGCTGACCCAGTAGTTGAGGTGGGTACATAACCTGAGGAATCTAAATACACCTCTGCATCTAACACCCAGCAGTCCAGGAAACTAAACTGTTGCCGGGTAGTTTTGTGTGCATGCGTGCATGTTCTGCTTTATCAATAGTAATCTGCTGATGTTTCCATTAGAGGAAAATTCCAGAAGTGCAGCGTCCCAGGGGCTTCCAGCAGCGCCTGTGAAGACACTAGCTTCTAAATGAAGCTTTTGTTACCCGCCCACTTACATTAGACACATCAAAACAAGTGAGCATGAGACATCAGGTTCAGGCATCACTGTGAGATCTCTGCTTATCATTTATTTATTTATTTAAAGGGCAGGTCGAACTGACGTGACTCAGTCTCTAGCTCTAGTTCTGCAAAAAGCAGCCACCGGCTCCGCTAGCGCTGCAGTCAGTCCCTGATCTAGTGGCTGAGGATGACTCCTGACACTGCTTTTCTCTCCAGTGATCTGGTCTCACTTTTCTAGTTCCCGCTGCCGTGTCTAGGGGTGGTTACCTGGACCTATCCCTTCTGTTTCAAGGTCTATCCTGACATGCTCATTGCCATCCTAATACCATATGTGCTGTGGGTGTCTATATTCTTCCGCCCAGCAGTACAGCACCGCCTGAACAGCTGGTGTTCATGGCTGTTGTCTGCGTGGACAGGGATAGTTGGTTGTGTGAAACAGCACCGGCTGTTTCACGGCTGCTGCAGTACCCCGTAAGCTCCCCCACAGCCTGCCAGCACTGACGGGCGAGACTAACCGTACGTGCATGAAAGTTCAGAAACTTGGAGACAGCTTAAAGTTTATCAATTCGAGGGAGGGCAGCATTGCTTTGAAAGCGTTTAGTGATTGTTACTGGAATTTGGGGATGGCTGGGGGTAGTTTGGTTTCTGCAGATGTGAACTCAAAGAAGAAGCAAAGGTTAAGAGTTCAAAGTAGTCTGAGAAAGCAAGAAAGAAGGGGAGAGGGCTGTCAAGCATTTAAGGGATTGAGAAGACTAACATGGCTTGATCTTGTAGTTTCTTTCATTTACTCGGCTCTTTAAAGACATAAAGTGGTAATTGGACTCAGTAAAGTCTCTAGGACATTTTGTCAGTGCCAATCTCAGAAGGATTCTCTACCAGAAATGGCCCTGCTGCCCTTTTCTTTGTCTCTCTACATTGTTTGTGTTTGCGTGGTGGGAAACACCTGACCTGCTGTCCTGGGGGAGGCAGCCCTTAGATGAGAGTGGGTGCAGCCGAGGAAGTGCCTACCCGAGCTCCTGCGTGATGCCTTACAACTCTGCCTTAACCCTGACCTGGAGGAATCCAGCTCTGCTGCTGAACTGAGGTCTTAGGAACAGCTTTCTAAAGGTAAGGACAGTTAACCACTGGAATAACCTGCCTTAGCACATCCGGAAATCTCCAGACCGGAGGTCTTCAACAGCAGGTTAAACCCACAGGAGACACAAGTGGTTTAGATCTAACTGGTCCTGCATGAAGTTCAGAAAAGGAAGTATAGAGGGGCCTCTAAGGCCACTTCACCCCATTTTTCTACAGTTCTTAACATGTTTTGCGGCCCACACAGACCTCCTGTTTGCTAAGATTACCAGGAAAGCTAAAATTTTGCAGAGCATGGACACACAGGTAGACGGACACTGTGAAGAAAGAGAAAATGCTAACCTGTGCCACGTGCAGCCACTGAAAAGTCACAAATGGGAACAACTTGCAGTCAGCATTGATGAAACGAGACTCGAACCAGCATGGGACAAAAAATGTGCATGTTCTAATACTAGTCCCTCAAGCATCCTACCCCCTCTGCCCTGCCGGCCACCTCCGCAAGGGATGGGCGGTTTCTGTCGTGGAAATCAGGCGCCTGATACATAAAGCCAGAAAGAGCAGTAACAGTCTCTCCGTGTGACTGCCTAGCTTGGGTGAGAAGTGGCCTGACTCACTCAGCAAGCGCAGGCAGCACGCGTGTGCAGAACCGATGGAGAAAAAGAAATCAAAGCAACAACATTTGCATTTATTTCAGTTGCACGGAAGACCCAGACTCCACCTTGGCCTACAGTATATCACGAGCACACAAATAGCTGCAGCTACAGCCAGAACCCACTTTTGCTGGTGAATGGTTTGTTTGGTTTTTTTTTTTAAGAAGCTTCCTTTCTGCAATCACACATGCTGTGCTTTTGCCCCCCCGAACTCCCCACCGAGCTTGAACTGCACTTGGTAGAAGGCCATTTCCCAGCTATTCCCATCACGGGAGCTCAGCTAGTATGGGAGAGTAGAATCCATTTGGGAGAGTCACGGTGGAAACATCTGGGTGAATCTTCACCTTAACTAGCATCTGCAATTCCCTTTCCTCTCCCTTCCTTCTCTATAGACTTGTTCCTCCATGCTCCATATTTCTACCTGCAAGTGGAAACCAGTGTGCCCAAGGCCCCTCCTGCAAACACCGCTCTCACAGCATTCACTCTTTGAATGGCATCAGCGGTTTGGGGGAGATTTCACAACAGTCTGTTTATGCACAACTCCTCTGCCAAATTTCACAGATGTTAGGAAGCTCTAGAATCATGCCGGGCTCTCTGCAAAATCCCCCATATTTATACTCCCTGCCATGCCTCACACCCCAAAGCTTCCAGCCCTGGTAAGAAAAGAGGGCAGAGGAGTGGGGAATCTCATAAGCCATTACTAGTTTTCAACTGAGAAGGTCCATAGATCCTATTGTGAACAGTCTGCTTAAGCTGGAGCCACTAGAAGCGCAGACACAGCCTTGTTCTGTCTGTGCATGGAGGCAATAAAAATCTCAATTTGGAAACCAGTTAGCAGTACAAGTCATTAGGGGAGGTACTAAATGTTGCTGCTTTAATAGCTCACTGATCATTTAATAATGTCACTGCTGCAGAGCATGGTGGCACCATTCGCTCGCTTTTGTTTTGCTTTTTGAAATTCAGGGTCATTCCACTTCCAAGTGAGTGGCTTATCTCTCTTTCCCCCTTTTGCCAGACACTGCAAAATGCTTTAAATAATTAGAAAAACGATGGCTTCTTCAAGTTCACCATCTCATTTTCATAAGGTCCAGTGTCATTGCTTTGGAATGGGAGGAGAAGCCGTGGTGGGGGTAAGGATGTGACAAGGGCAAACCAGTTAGCAGCCCCCACTCATGTTTGATAAGTCCTGTGGGGTCTCTGCCAAGCAGATTGGATCTCTGTTTTTATGTCTCATCTAGAGGACGGCACCTCCATCAATCTGAAACACTGCGCTGGGTTATTAGCTTATGGAATTCGTCCAAGTTCAGTCCTAAACAGGATTTGAAATCGTGACCATTCAATCCAGAGGCACCACTGCTCAGACCCACGCAAGTCTTTTGTTTCGGACACACAGCTTTAAGTTATCCTAAAAACAGACAGAGGGGAAGAAAAATTAGCGAAGAGAGAAAGAGGGGAAGGAAAATGAGACACAAAGAAAAAGATGAATCTTTTTAATAGCTCAAATTAAAAACCAGAAGCAGTCTCTTTGTTTGACAAAAGTGAATTCTACAGCAAATCTCAGTCCACCACAACAATCCTGTTATTTATGTAAAGAGGGTTATTTTGTGTGGGAGAGTCCCAGATGACTGTGGTCAGCTAGCATACTGTCAGCTTCGTACAATCTCAAGAGAAATATGGATGAGGTTTTCTCGTCTGTTTATAACAGCTTCCATCAATGGATCAAACCCCTTCCTGACTCGAACGAGAGCTCTAATGGAAAATGACATTACACAGCTTTAAACCACCGTGTTATATCACGCCCAGCCTGATCAGAACTAGTCCTCTATTTTAGCAGAGCTGTTTTCACGTTTTCACCAGTTACTTACTTGTTTTGTTTCACAGGGCTGACACTATTCTCTAATAAATAAGAGATGCTGTCCATATCACATCTACTGGGGGGGCCCGCTGCAGGCGAAGTGTAGTTGGGGCAATACAGAGACTTGGTGGCTGGGGCGAGTGGGGCTATTCTATGGGTTTTCACCAGCATTTAACACGGTGCAAATCTGGGCGCTGATGATGCATCCTTCCCTCTCTCTCCAGGGAAACAAGGTTCACAATGTCTAGCATATCTGGTTCGTATTTCAAAATCATTATCAAAGGAGGAAGCTCCTAAAAGGGAGTGTGGGGAGGGGTTAGGACTTACCCTGTCCTCCCTACTACTTTTGAAAGAAGAGGACTTGAGAAGTCAAGCACTACAGCTTCAGGCTGTTGGTTTTGCGGGGCTGCGGCGTGCACGTGCGCATGCCTTCTGGGGAGGATCTGCCACTTCCGATGAGAATGGGGCTTTTCTTAGCTCCGATGTAAGAATCAGGCTCGATGTGGGAATTACTGGTGACACCCTCTCATGGTACTTGGCAGATCAGGCTAGAGAAATGCAACCAGACCGTCCAGCCTTAAAATCTATAAATGTCCTGAACACCGCCAGCCTGGAAATAGCAAAGGGACTTTCCCCAAGGAGAGTATTTCCATTCTCAGCAGCCTCAGTTCCTGATCCCAGATGAGACAGATGCTTTTGGAAATGAAATGTAAGAGCAATGACGACTCTTCATTTTTATTCTTCTTGTGTGTTATCAGGGAAGGAACCAGGCGGAAAGATCCCTGACTGACTATTTCAGGCTTTCAGGCCCTTTTCCTGAAATGCTTGATTGTGGTGGAAGAAATTACGAAGATGGAAGCTGTGCGCTCTTCTCGCCGAGTAATCAGAGGTCTGTAATTTTCTCTCCTTCTCTGAAAGAGGAGGTTGGAGAACAAGTATCTTGGGGAGCCGTCTCTGCCAGAGGGACCGTGCCACAAGGACCACGCTGCATCTCCCGTGAGCTCATTACGATATCAGCTATCGCGTCTGCCCGTCTCCTGAGCTAAACCGAAACAGGCGGATCCCAGCTAACACGCGGACACGGGGAATGGAGGGATCTCGAGGCAGAGAGAGGAAAAGGCAGGGAGGTGGAGGTGCTGCGTGGGAGCCAGAGCCAGGACAGAGCCAAGCGCTCCCGACCCTGCCGGGGAGCTGCCATGGAAGGGCGGCGGAGGCGCGAGGGGCGCGGGGTGCCCGCGTACCCCGACTCTCCCTCTGCAGCACAACGGCACCGCTGAAGGAACCACACAGCTGAACACGTGTTGCTACTGATGAAAACCTCCATGCAACATCGAGCTGCAGAACCTCTACCGCATGTGGCCATGAAAAGCGAGCACTTAATTCAACATGGGATTTGAGACAGACGGGGAAAGGAAGATCAGGCTGTCCAGAGCAAGCACGGAAAGAGAGACGAGCGAGATGTCTCAGACACCGGCAAAGTAACACTGGAAACACAAGAGGGCCACTGCCCATTTTTACCTCTGAATCCACATGCCGTTTACCAGCACTATGAGCATGATTTTGCAGGGACAGCTCTGACTGCTGCTCCATTATCCTAATGCCATCTTCACATTGCTCTGTCTAAGTTACATTTTATCCGTCTTACGGCCCCTCTACACCAGTGAGAGATGGAAATGGGCCCTCCTGTAAATGGTAATCTGGCCTAAGCTATAAAATGACCAAAGAAAATGGTTTATTTAATATCTTGGCAGCGCTGACTCCTGATGAGGTTATCTAAGGGGCAGAGGTCAGAACCAAGCTCACGGCTGAAAAAGAAAAACCCAGAAAGGGTGAATTTCAGCCCCAGTATATTTTAATTCATGAAAATATTGCATCAGCATTCCTCTATATGTTGGTATACTTTAAAAATTATATACTTAAAACCTGATTATAACCGCTTCTGTCAAATTGTCCCAAAATTAGTTTGGGCCTGCATTTACTGATTTCACATTAATGTCTGATGGATCTTTATTTAGAATATCAGGAAGACACTAGGATGGATCTCTTGTGATTTTAATGTTTCTAAACTTTGCTGTTTTTCAATTCTGGTCACTTGTGAATTCTGGGAAGGGGGCCCTTGTGGGTTAGCTGACCTCAGCGCTTTACACAGTCAATGAAAATTACAGAGCTGATTCTCTCTGATGTACCAAAAAGGGATGATGAGAAGGGAATAAATTTCCAAGTGAAATTCCAGCATTCACAATCTTCTCCTAACACTGATGAATGTTCTCAAATGCACAAGGGAAAAACAGCATGAAAACTTAAGTCATGTTTTTTCAGGACATAGTTTAGTGGACATGGTGGTGTTGGGTTAACGGTTGGACTTGATGATCTTAAAGGTCTTTTCCAACCTTAATGATTCTGTGAAACACAAGAACAGTAGAATACTTTCCAATCCGAATTAAACCTCCCCAAATACACTGGAAAATCATGGGCTGAACTTTTTGGGAATCCTCTTAGTCCCTCACATCTCAGCCCAGAAGCCTGATGACACCCATTGCTCCATATCTGACAGTTTCCATTAGACATTCCACTCACAGCTTTGTGCATTGACATTCACCACCACCCAAACAAAATCGGTTTCAAGATAAACATTAGAAATAGTGTTTCAACACACCAAAGTGTGGATAAACCATTTTTCATCTCTAAATTATTGGAAGCTCATGAGTTGTATAAACCATAACTAGACATCAGTAGTCTGTTGCATGCTGCATTTTCCCTCTTCAGCTGCAGCTTGCATTTTCAGACAGGGCATAACGAATAGCATTGGTAATGAGCAATCCTTGAATGGAGGAAGAATAAAGAGAATTGCAGAATGCTGGTAGTGATTGAAAGACTCACAATGATTTTGGAGGACCTTCCTCCCCTGGCTGGGATACCCCAGGCTTCTCTGTGTCCAAGAGCAACTATTTGCACTTGGGAGCACAGGAACTTGCTCTCCAGTGTCTGAGAAGATGCAAAGGACCTCCTGGAACCTACCTTAGATCACCCATCTGAAAAAGGACTCGGTCCAGTGGCCATTAGATGGTTTCAGTCAAGGTGCCTCTTCTTAAGGACTTGCTGAAAGACCCACTGGATTTCTCCTGCCTTCAGTCAGTCTTTGATAAGTCCCTTCAAGACAAGGTAACATTTGCATTTGTAGTGGTCAAAATGCAGGGAAGAGACAACTTGACCTCAGCAGTTGGCTTAGCTCCTCTCTCAGACTGTCCAGGGAGGAAAAAGGACCACGGCCTCAGAGGCTATACCTTTAAAAACACTTGCAGTCTCCAAGTAATAGTCATGCTTCAGTGTGTTCAACATTTTGGCTGAGCTCAGTACAAAGTGCAGTGATTTAAAGCTGGAAGATCAGGCGGGATTCAGCAAATTCAGAATTATTTATTTCTTTAGAGGAGAAAGTCTGGCTACAGATTATTTACTGCAAATGGGTCTGTTTGGGGGAGGAAGGGAAGGCGAGAGGGTAGAGAAGGGGCAAATTGATTGATTGAAATTTTTCAATTAAAACAAGCAGTTTTTAAAAAAGATTTAAGGCTTTATTGAAAAGTGGGAAATAATTCAAGACTCTGGAGCCCTGCTAAGTGCAGATCATAGAGATGAGCATGGGGGGAGAAGAAAAGAAAATTTTATTCTGTAGAAGAAGGGAGGGAGGAAAAAAAGGAAGAAAAAAATATCATTATCTTTGTTTCTTCTGCTACGTTAATGTATTTCTCTCCCTGAGTTATCTCCAGTATCTGCAAGTATTGATTCAGAACAAGGCACTGTGGTGTAGGATGCAGGCAACAGAAAGCTCTGCTGGGAGTGGCACATTTCCAGGGCTGTCAGAGCACAAAAAAGATCTGGGGATTGGCAATGGGAACTATGCCTGGCCAAACCACAGACAGGGCACCTGCCCTCTCTGCAAGGACAAGGCTGGGCTGGGGTGGCATAGCAGGTCCATCACAAGGGATAAATCACTGATGAAGGTGTCTTTGGGTGCTTTGCTTGGGATTGAGTGGTACTAAAAAATGAGAGGACAACCAGCGTTAAATGAAGTAAAATGAGAAAGAAAGGGCATCAGCTCATGAATGCCAAGACCTCATTTCTGCCTACATTGCTGACTCAGAATCAGGGGCCAATGCCACATTTTAAGCTCAAGTTATCTGCTGTACGGAGGGTTCCTCCCCAAAGCGGGGACACGTATGAGCTGGGCCAAAGCTCTCTTCACATCAGCTGGACACACCTCATCTGTAGGTGATGACTCCAGAGTGGTGTTGGTGAACGGGAAGAAGACAATTAGAGCTGTTACTAATAGGTAGACAAACTAATCCTATTTCTGTCTTTGTAGGAAAGGAGTAAAATATTACTATAATCTCCCCCATCCCAATTAATTACCTCTTTGCTGTTATAATTCTCATTCCTAGCTTTTTTAAAACCTTTGATTTTTCCTTTGTGTTTTAAATTCAAGCTGCAATGCACTGATAAGGGACTACACACATATATATATTTAATCTACACAGACACAAATACAGTTATATATAGTCCCTGCCACAAATAACACTCCTCTGACTGCTGTCACAAAGCCTGTGCTAAAAAAGCTACTCACCCAAGCTGGCTTGTTTTCCTACATCATGTCTCCCGGGGAAGTGCTGCTGGCAGCAGCGGGTCTGTGTCCGGATAAAGATGCTGGAAAGGTCTGCAGCTCTCCCCTTCTCCACTGCCTGTCTAGTCCCCTCACTTCTCTGATGAGGAGGGAATAAAGCATTGCCAAACTTCAGATCCATCAACTCCTCTCATTGAAACAACAGCCAGCTTTGCTGGAGTGGCTGGAAGTACACAGCTGTATAGTCAATGCAGGGGTGGCCCTTGGTTTATAAAAGGGGCATCTCAAAGCAAGTGCTTGCAAGGGGATTCAGCATTAATGAGTGGGCCAGTTTTACAGTCACTGCTTTCCCTGATGAAAAGGGCTTTCATAACAATATGCTTGTGACCATAATTTAACCAGCAACCTCTGGAGTTTAGGAGAAACCTAAGCAGCAACTTCACTTCTCTCCATTTTCCAGAGTGTCACTTATGGCTATAAAATTCACTTCCCCTTCAAACTCTCCTATCCTGGTTTGGCTGGGACAGAGTAAGGGGCACCAATTCACCCCTTTGTAGCCCAAAAGCCCCAAAAGACCACCATAACCATCTCACCACTATGGCCTGTGATTGAAAATTCAGCTCCTCCTTAAAGGCACTATGTGGTACCATCTTCAGCTGGACTGAATCCCAGGTCCCCTGCCCCACATTCATCTGCTCCTTACGTCTGAATTCAAACACTGTTCTTCTTTAAAAGCCTCTCTGCCTATTGCTGCTAATTAAAATATTGGTTGCACTCTGGCTTGCTTTTCCAAGAGGTCTGGACAGCATTGCAGGCAGTTCAGACAAACAAACAACCAACCAAACAGAATCCATTAGGAACTGCCACTGCTGACTGTCGCCCTTTCGCATACATCACAGTGAAAAGGTTAATGCTTCCCAAAAGGGGTGGAAGAGATGGGTGGAAGGGAAGGGCAGGAGGGATCCAATCCTACGAGGACCAGATGTCAAAGATGCTCAATACGGCACAGAATGGGCTCCCTTGCGAGTAAGGCAATTGCCCATCCCTTGGCAAAGCTTCCCTTTGAGGGATCTATAATTTATTAGAGAAGGTGGAGTGCTGAATAAATTGTGCATAGAGATGAAGCAGTGATGATCGCTAACTGAAATCCCTAGGAGCTTGGCATTTTCAATCTTTAGCTCCCATTTGCATCCCCCGGTCCCTACTAAGTGAGCAAAGCCAAAGAGCTGAATATCGACAAAACATAATGAGCTCATTGAGATCTAAGCATTGCAATTAGCAGGGTGGAATGGAGCAGAGGGGCTGGGAGGCAGACTGTAATTATTTATAATGTTGATAATCACTTACATGTAGTTAAAAATATAAATACATCCCAATGCTTGATGGCATTAACTACCCTTCAATTAGCTCCATGCCCAATAAGTAAGCGATACCCAAGTACTTACAGGAGAAAGGCTAAAGGCCTCTGTCTCATGGATGTACTCACCAGGAACTACAAACTGTTGGTGTGGGTGAGTGGAAGAAGAGTATTTAAAGGAGATACCATCATGATAGCTCCCATCACTGGCTAATGTTGCTAACGGAGTTGTGGAGAAGGACAGCTCAGACAAGTGGCTCATGTTCACATAGTGGTAAACTGCCCTCTGTCATCTTCTTTCATAAATTTCATGAATCCCATCTTTTGGGTATCTCCACAGGTTCTCACCAAGATGACCAGAATTTGATTAAGTCAAGGGGTACCAGTACAGAGAGCTCCTGGAGGTGAGGAGTCCTTTGCTGTGTGACAGGCTGGTGTCTCTGTGCTGCAGTCATAAAAGTGGTGGCGGCGTATTACAGTCCTGCTTGAACTATAGTTAGAAGCACTCAAAATACAGCATCATGTGTCTCTGCACAGCTCACCTCATGCTGTTTCTCCTGTGCCTAAGCCAGCTTGTTTAAAAATAGCCTGAGCGTCTCTGTGCTACAGATATTTCCCTGCTCCTGAAGATTTTGACCAAAACAACTCTTCCACAAAGTCATCCAGTCTGGATGATTTCAGAGCTGGACAATCAAATCACTTTCCTTTCTTGCAATGCCACATCTCTGTGTGGATATCGAATCAAAATATGTCTCTTACAAAAACGTAACAGATGTTATGAAAGAGTTGGTCCAAATACAGTCATGTTTTACCAGCCAGAGGGAAGGGAGAACAAGCAGTGGAAAACAGCAACTCTAAGCGTAGGCAAGGTCTCAGGGAAGATTATGTACTTGAGAACTGATCTGGAGATCAAAAACACCTGAATAGTAAGCAGAAGTGACCCTTAATATCTCCACAGTGCACGCCGTTGGTGTAAAAGTAAAGCATAAGTCAAGTTTTAATGGAGAAAACAGGTAAGAGTGAAACCACAAGGGAAGGGAGAGATTACTGTACGTCAAAAAGAAAGACGTTTTGGTGCGGGGGCGCAGATAAAACCCCCATCTGCCTGTACCATTGATTTCCTTGCAGGTGAAGGGAGCATTTAACACACTGCCATTAAGCTTGGATCCTTCTCAGTGCAAATGTACAGAAAGGGCAGCAGTGGAGAAATGGTCACCAGAGTTTAGTGAGGGAGCTTAATGAAAACATGGAAACATAGAAAGAAAAAAAGAAGGAAAGAAAAAAGAAAAGTAGGGAGGACAGAAGCAGACTCTATTGCGGTTGAAAAAGCTCTGAGAAAATACAGGCAGTGTTCAGGGAAACTGAAAGGGAAAAAAGCAAAAGCAGAGTAAATGGAAATTGTTCAAAGATAATTGAATGTATGTCCAAGCGCTTGCGTTTGCCAGCTAGCAATAAATACACTGCCTGTGAAAGCAAGCCAGTATGGGCAAAGGGAGGAAGTGCAAAAAGCAATCAAGGGGAAGCAAGAAGCATATGCAAGCAGGGCTGCAGTGCTGTAGGGTATAGGAACAGGAGACGAGGGACGACAGGTTAGAGAATGAAGCTGTGAGGCTGGAAATGAGGCAGAACTGTGTATCTTGAACTGCATTCAAATAGGGCCCTTAGGCCTACCTCCAGTGTGCTGGAAACCTGAAGGAAGGGCAGCTGGACCACGCTGTAAAGGCCTGGCAGCGGTCGGGACAGTTGATGTGTTTGGGACTGTGTTCTGGTAGAATAACCATTCCGTGTAGGAAGAAGGTACGGGAAATCGGCCCTTGCTCTTTGTGTGGCTTTGCAGGGGCTGAAGCAGCTAACAGCGAAACACACCCGAGCTGCTCTAGCAGACAAAGAGCAGCGAAAACAGAAAGGACAGAAAATTTCTGGCCTATCTAGAAAAACCCCACAGAGAGCAGGAATAAAAGAGTCTTTCACCAGAAATACCAAACCAGGTGAGACCAAACCTAACCTACTCCAACAGCCTGTCTGTGTCACCAGACAGTGTTCAAAGGAAGCATGTAAGATACACTCCACGTAAAGAGACCCCTCTCCTGGGAAGAGGAGCAGTATTGCTACCGCAGCAAGGTGCTGCCCTGAGCTGAGCAGATCAGTTAGCTGCCCCACTTAGCTTGGGCACAGGGCTGGACAAGCACGGCTCAGCCATTTTCAGGGCCAATTTCCCTTCTCTGTTGCCAGGAAAGCCAACTGAGAACCAAAGGGAACACCACACAGGCACAACTTCAAGCACCGAGACAGGAATCGACATTTGCTGCAGCACATTCTTTTAAGTGGTGTTCCCAAATGCAAAAAATTAATGCAGGACTTATAAGGCATAAAGAGTTGGTCACAGCAACAAATAAACCAATACCTGCCTGTAGCAAAAACCTTTCAAAGGCTGCCAGGCTCCTCCATTTGTAGATTAAAGAAGTGCAAAAGGGGACAAGATGTTTGCAACCCCACCAAGGGAATGCAGCCGCAGAAACGAAAAGGAACCATCTCCTCACTTGGTGCATAAGAACATGCCTGTCCTTGGTCAAGCTGATTCTTGCATGAGAGGAGACAGCCTAGGCACATTGTCTGGTGAGGAGACCAAGGAGGCCATAGCATCAAAAATATTTCCACAAAGATTTTCTAGGAGAAAAACCCTGTGCTCCAGCTACATTTGTGCTTGCTCTACATTGCCTTTCTCACAGTTTGCAAGTAATAAATGTTCTGCTGGCTCACCTCTCACAACCACAAAGTGATGCCTTACCCACGTTCAGCCAGCGCAGGCACAAGGAAACAAACCCTTGGGAGAGGAGAGCCCACTTGAAGCAGATCGCCTGTCAAAACATACCTCCCATGAAGAACGGCTTGCAATTGAACAACCGCCCAAGAATTGCTTGGGAAAGTAATTTTGAGCTGATGTAGCTGAGAAAATGTGGGTCTGTTTGCAGATCATTTGTCAGGCAGAAGAGTGTGCCAGACTGATCAGAGAAGGCAAAAGATGTCAGAGGAACCACAGTGTGTCCTGTTGCTGAAAGGGCACAAGAGCTGAGACCTGGCCTTTATCTAGGCTCTTCTGACCACCCCAGCCAGCACTTTTTTGCTTTTCCAGAAACACTTGAGTAGATTGCAATTTTTTTGTGTGTTTATTTTATTTTATTTTTAATATCAGAACAATTATAGGTGCTTTCTGTTTTCCAAATTGGATGTTTTCAGAAAAGAACATATGTTAACACAACAACTATTATTTAAAATATGGAGAGAAAATTAAAAATAGGTCCTTTCCAGCCTTGTAACATGGAAACAACCTCAGTATTTCCATACTTTCTTTGCTACAATTTTTTTTTCCTATGCAACCAGATCAACTCTAATTAGTTCTGACTAAAGCATCTGCTTTAGCAACACCTGATCTATGAGCCAGCGAAACCAACGGAGAGATTCCTACTTATTTCAGTGCGGTTTGGAGAAGTTTCATGTTGGATTAACCAGTAAATCCAGTCAAAAACCTAGAGAACAAAGGTGAAAGTAATTCACTCTCCCCAAAAAGGAGGGAAGAGATCCTAGCAAGAAAAATCTGAAGGTGGGAAGGTGTCTGGATCAACACCCTTTCACTTGCCTGTGACTCTTGCAGTAACAGACATACATTAGATCAATTTATGACAGAAGGAGCCAACTCGGCTGAGCCCACAGTGGCCCCACAGCCCTGCTATTCCTGTCCCGAGAGCCCGATTCATTTATTGCACTGTTTTTCACGCATGCTAAAATCCTCTTTATTCTTCTCTGTGCTGCTGTTGCCTTTGATTGTGCAGAAGGGATTTCTAAATGCTTATTTACTACCATCGTCTTATAAGTCCTGTATCTTGGAGGAAAGACAAACCAGTTCATTTTGAAGCAGTATGTTCATCTTTTTGATGGCTAGCATAGACTGGGGCATCAATAAATTAAGGGTTCTAGGGATTAATTGATTGGAACAAGGTTGGTTAACTTTATGACTAAATGGGAACTAATCTTCTAGCAGACAGACTGGAGCTGGGTTACATTTGTACTCAGTGAGTTTGGGCTGTGAAAATGAAAAATTGGTGATAATAATAATAATACAAACAAGGACGACAAACGGAAAAGGAAAAAGGAGGTTTTCCTCCCTGAAGAAAATGTACACAGGCTCTGTTAGATCTGAAATGATATCTCCCTCACCTCTTTTCTTTGTGAAAATCACTACTTCTGAAACAGAAATTCTACTGAAGGAAAGATCCTATTATCAGCAGCAGTCACATTTCACAGCAATGTGATTAACTGCCGGTCACATGGTCCCCTCGCTCACCACTT
>NW_010535254.1:1010-7093 GCF_000687285.1 Phaethon lepturus | reverse complement strand
ACGAGGAAAGAACAGCGTCTTTCTGTTCCTTCCTTCCTTCCTTCCCCTCCTCCTTCCCTTTTTTCTTTCTTTCTTCCCCTCCCCTCTCCCCCTTCAGACTTCCCTTACAAGGCAGGCAGTTGAAGCTGACCCTTAAGGAAAACCCCACTGGGACCTGGATATCACTTTTCAAGTCTAAATATGCTGTCCTGGTCCAGGTTGATGTGAAGTGTGGCAGCCACATCTCAGAAATCTCCCCCGTTCAGAACAAAACCAGTCACCTTGGCCAGGAAATGTACTACCTCCATCACAGTCACACTTCAATCACCAGCCTCTCCCTTGTCTCAGCTCCTGTCCTTGGTTTGGAGTATTTACAGCCCATCTGTCTGTCTCAAACACACTTCTCACTCAAGAGGGAAATTAATCTCTCCTTCTCTCCCCTCTCTGCTTGCTTTCTCCTTCTCCCTCCCCCTTCCCCCAACACTTGCAATTTGCCATGAACAGCTTCCCTTTTCTCATCTAAAATTCTCGATGACTTTGAAAATTGACTGCACCCACACACCTGGGCACGGCGAGAGATAATTGATTGCATTTTTATTTCGTCTCTTCCCTAAACTGTTTTCCTTGCTAATGGCCAGTTCTCTGCCATTTTTTTTTTAAACTGACACTCTGTGTGAGGGACTGAGGGAAAGGAAGAAATAACCAGCTGCTGAATATTGTCTCTTCTGCCTCTCTAAGGAATTAAAAACTCAGTGAGTGATGAGGATTTTGCCTGGAGACAGATCGGATCTCACAGGGTCCAGGTGATAGAAAGCTTTGCAGGCAGACTCCCTAAGGCTTTGCAGACGGGCATGTCCTGTGGTACTGTTAAAAGCAAAGGTCACACAGGCTGCACAGCCAGTAACATTTTCCTGTCTCACCGTCAAGACTTAAGTTACTCACAACTTTTGCACCCTTTCTTCCAAACTGAGCAGGCTCCCCATTTTACAAGCAGGGAAACTGAGGCACGGTGCAGAAGGGTGATTTCCATGAAATCTCATGAGTTGGGAGGCACCACAACTGACAAAGCACAGGACTAGGAGTTTAGACACCCCGTTTTTACACCCAGGTTGTCCAGCTTGGCATCAAGTAAGGACAGAGAAAGCAAAATATTAAAATATGGACATTGCCTTTGGCTCCTAAATCCAAATGAAGGTTCTTAAAAAGACCACTAGATTTCTCAGGGGAAATACTGGCTGTAATATCTTTGACTCAGTTTCCCCATGATAATAATAATAGGCCAATTTGACTGAGAATCTGCCTCTTATTGTCAGGAACTGGTAGCAGCTCTCTTATGACTTTCAGGATGAAAGGATATTGCTAACTCTGCCCCTTCTCATCTGCATGTGGAGGAGTAAAAGATGTGTCAATATTGGTTAATTTGATGAATGACTCAAAAAACTAAAGGCGACCCTTCTGAATAGCCCACAAGCCAGGGCATAAGAGGCTGGCAGCAAAGGACAAACACAGGAGAGAGGAACCAACTAACCAGAACTGCTCTGACTCCTATGGAAATCTAACTACAGAGGAGGTAGTGGAGACTATGGAGACTGAAATGAGGATGCAGGGATACAGTGTGGGTTGCATAGGAGGAGCAAAATGGAATTGGTGAACCAAAGTAATCAGTTGAACCTAGAAGGCATCTGGTTAGGTGAATGCTTCCTACTTGCATCTACCTCCTTTGAGATTTTGCTGCTTAATAGGTAATAGAAGTTGCTCTTGCTGAGTGGTGACTCTTACTGCAGGAATGTGCTGAGGAAAAAACACACTTTTCGGGGGTGTGTTGGGGCAATCCATCTGCAGCTGAAGGCCCAGCAAGATTGGCCTGGAGACGGATGACAACTCAGGAGAAACCACCTTTCAAGTGACACAGTCATTTGACCCTCAAATCAGACAGATTCTGTGCATCCAGATTGCCTGGAGCAACTGAACACACCCCCAGGCAAACTCACATTTTTATCTTACAAAACCAGTAATAACTGGAAAAAAGGCCTCAGTCCACAGTTTAGGAGAGATCATGAGCATCTTATAAAGCATTTCTCTTTGTGAGTCTATGCCTAGCTATGCAAGGAATAGAAACGGGGCTACTGGGGAGAAGGGAAGAGGACTGGATTCAAATCTGCAGTATGCACATGCCTCTGATTTCCATGCTATCCATGGCCAGCAAGATCCTGGTGCTGAAATCAGCCTTCAGCTTAACACTGTACCTGGGAGCTCAAGATTGAGGAAAAACTTGAGAGAATTTGCAATAGTACAAGATTTCTGCAGTGCAAGATGACAAATCCTGTGAATTAACCTGATTTTGCCGGATTACCTGCCAAATCTGACAAACTTGACATTTTGGCACTATGCAGTTTAAGTCTATACAGCAACACTTGATCCGAAAGAAACTTCTCCTTCTCTCCCCACGTCTATAACCTGTCCAGCAAACTGTGGGTTTGCGCTTTGGTGGACTAAGCCAATTTACCTCAAGTCTCATAAGGCCGCAGCTACTCTAAGGTTTTGCTAATCTGTAGCAGACAGAAACATCCTTCACTTCTAACCTTTCCAGCACAGATCAGCTGATTACATACATCAAATACTGGTGTCAGAGATGAGCGAGAGCAGGAACATTGGGAAAATAAGATTTATCCCCCACTTCATTTAATTTTTATGATCAAAATGTTTCAAAACCCAGTTATGTCTCAGGATATCTTCAAGTTGGATGAAGGTGTCAGGCAGAAACTGGACCCTTATTTTCTCTTAGCCCATTGCAGAAAACAGAAAGGACAGGCTGATGCTTCCAGGAGGTCAGGACAGGTTCCTAAGAAACATTGCCTGGGGATGCATCTCTGAAGGATTTCAAGGCAAGACTTACCCAGCAATAGAATTTAGAGGATGGTGGATTATATTTTTAGGGACAATATAGGATTGCTTGAACTATTCATCCTCTCTATATAAAACTGTTTCCTCTTCTATTTCAGTAAGTACATAGTTCCTCCCCAGTTTTATACTCCTAGATGTTTATATAACCTTCATTCAAGGATCACAGATTTAAGCATAAACATGTTTGATCCTTTCCTTTCACCTCATCCATGGATTTCTGTAACTGCAAGAATGGAGAAGCGCTCCCCAAGGCAAGCTCCCCTCCATCAGCTTGCAGTGACCTCAGGTCACAACCTCTGGCTTTGCCAACTGTGTGCAAATACAAGATTTGTACAGGGCTGCAGTCCAATTCAGTTTTAACATTCCCTTTAAAAGTCAAACCTTTTTGTTATTTATTGTCAGCCTTCAGACAAAAGCAACAATAATCATTTCTGGTGTGCCGACCTGCCATGACCTGCTGAGGTTTCTTGGCTATGTCCAACATTACCAAAAACCATTTCCAGACCTGGTGGCTGTCTAAAAGAGTTAACTTTTAGTGGCCCTACACATTTCTATTCTCAGAGGTGCCTGATGGCCAACAATTGGCAATTTCTCTATTTGCTAACTGGATATCAACCTCCCTTTTTCTGAGTGCTCCATTTATAGGCACTCCTGAGCAAAAGGTCGGAGAGATCCAAATCCCAGCCCAGTGGGAAGCATTCCTCTGTGTCCAGCAGGACCTGGATCAGGCTTCTAACCGGGTAATTACTTGAAAAGAAATAGCTGTTGTAATCTTTGGAGCTAGCACAGGGCAGAGAATCATTCAAAAGTGTTAACCCTGGTGCTGGTCTACCAGCAGCTCAGCTCTCTTCCTGCCTTACAGCATTATTTTTGGGGTCAGGAATCTCCAACTCAAGTACTGTGTATGACCTTCTGCACTCCTGTGGAAGGAAAATCTGAAATTTGAAACCCAAAAGATGCAATCTCCAATGGGCCACATGCCTCTGACTCTCTCAGCAAGGGTTTGTGTCTTTGCAGTGAGACTGGGTTTTTTGTTTTTTTTTGGTTTGTTTTTTTTTTAACAAATATATTTCATACAAGAGGGGAAATGTAACAAACAAACCGTTTAATGAGCAGGTACTGCAGAAAGCAAGAAAAGAGCAATACTGTAGAGAGTGACTGTGTTTTCTCTCCGTTTATTTCACACAGACAAAAGTGTTAGTGGCAGCAAAAGAAGTCATTCTGGTAATTCCTGGAAGAATAATTAAAAAAAACCCAAACCAACACCCCCCTCCTCCAAACCCAAAACAGTGTATGTTTATAGGCAGCCTGTAAAATGAGCAAGGCCCTACTTGGCCCAGACAGTATGAACTGTACCAGAACCATCCTCTTTGGGATGTCATATAAATGCAATTGATCCTTCTACTGAAGCAGAGGAGATTTACACTGATCATGCCCCGTCTCACTAATGAATGTCCCCATACAGCAGCACGACACACAGACTTTTGGAGAATCAGTATATATGTTCTGTACATAGATTAATTTTTTATATTTCTCTTTCCTTAACTAGAGTCTGAATGAGCAAATATTTTAATCTCTAGAGATATTCCAAACTTAGTTTCCCCTAAGTGATCTGACCTTGGTTAGAGCCATGATGGAGTCACTGCCATGACTCCACTGCAGTACAAACCTACTAGATGGTACCTGAGGACTGTCAGCATTAAACTTGTGGCCCACCCAGTGGTACTCTGCAGTGTCCTGAACAGATAGAAACCACAGCTTGCCCGAGTTGTATGTGACCCGACTATGGTTTGATGCCAGGAGAGCACTATGAAGTCCAGAAATATTTTCATGGGTTCCCTGTCCAAAAAGGTTTACCGCTCTCACAGTAGTCACAGATACTTAAAAAAAAAAAAAAAATCTGATTTTCAATCCAGAGAAGGATTCAAATAGGTCCTACTATCTCACAAAGCCACAGAAGATACAAAGCCTGCCTGGGAAGAGGAGTGAACATGAAAGTACCCAGTGTAGCTTAAAATTCATTCTGCTTCTTGAGCAGTTTTGTCTTCTGGTGCAGGTAAGATCTGAGTGAGCACCACAGCCACCATGCCATTACTTAGGCTCTGAACCTGTCAGACCTAACAGGGAAACGATATGTAATTACTGTGTTTGCAAATGCAGAGATGTTGGGACTCTTGTGTAAATAAGAGGTATCCTTAGCCACAGAGAAATGAATTTAATGACATTTAGTAGGAAAAGCTACAAGTACAACATGATGGAAATGTCAATTACCCTCTAAATGAGAAGAATCAGACCCCAAATATTCAAAGAGGAGGAGCCCACTGCAAAAGCAAGTGAGAGAGAGAAGACAGCACAGTTATTTAAAGTACATATACTGTCAGTATCTGAGGCTGCAGGAGGCTTTAAGTGAAAAGGAAGTGGAGAGATCCCAAAGGCCATCTTACAGACCTGCACAGTATTCCCTTCCAGACAACCAACACCAAGAAATGAAGGGAGACGAGTTGCTAGAGCTCCAGCATGCTCACCTGCATCCAGAAAGACAAACTCAAATCTAACTTTCCATAAAACACCAGAGGCTGGCAGGTGAGAATGGGCTGTCTCCAAATGGAGATGAACAGGCATTTTAAGTCTGTGCCTGCCACGGCCACAAGCTGATTAACACATCTCACCAGTAGTGTCACAAGCTATCATATGGACTGGGCTGAGGCTCTAGAGGGGACAAGAAGGTCAGGTGGGCACCTGCAAAATGCTGGAGGAGGTCAACCTGGAGCAGATAACCATTTGGAAAAGCACATCCACTGTGTGCATCATACAGCTGAAGGGAATGTGGTGGTCTTATGTCCATTTGCCAGTGGAAATGTGTCCACAAGACAAAACCTGCTGCCAGGGTTGGCACCCTTGTTGCATATTTTCACAGAGAAACAAGGCACTCAGTGGGCTATTGAGAGGTCTTTACTTTTCACCTCTAAATCTTGTCCCTCCAGATGAGGGCTAAGACACAGGCTAAGCTCTCCCGTGGATACATTTTTGGGGACTGTTAATTCAGCACTAAATTCACACACATGCACAACATTCTCATCAGAAGATATAAAAGCAATTCCTTGTATATGTCACACCATTCACAGTATCTCACAGCCGCTCTCTGGAGCATTCAAGCACAGCACAGTCAGACCTACTGAGACTTAGAGACACTGGGTCAC
>NW_010535254.1:259-979 GCF_000687285.1 Phaethon lepturus | reverse complement strand
TCCCTACACCCTGGTGGCCTGGCTGGTAATGGATGTTTCAGGGAAGAGCCAGAAACGCAGACACTGTATCACACCGATTGCATTTTAGAGCATTCTGCTCTGAAAAAGACGGCCTGCACTTAACAGCTCTCCAGAGCAAAACAAGCTGGAGGCAGCTGGAAGCACCTGCTTCTTCAGGGAAACCTGGACCTGCCTCCTGGTATCTGGGAGAGACCCTTTCGAAACACCCAGCTGCAGCATGGTAAATAGCAGTCTGTCTTGCTACGCTACATTCTCATACAACTTGGGCAAACACTTCTGCCACGGCTGGAAGACAACATTAATGATGCAAATTTCCTGAGCTAGGAATTTAGTCACTTGTGACTGTGTTGCTCTATTCCTACGTCTTAACCTCAGTCAAAATCCACTCATCTACCTCACTGAAACAAATTGATTCCTTCTTGCTATTTTCTGTAAAGAATATAAACACCACTAAGTGACAACAGTTAGATTCTTGTCAGTGCTTGCAACCATTCCGTGACAGTCAGTGGGCACTGGGACACACAAAACCATGAAGTAAGGGCTTCTGAACTCAAGCCATCAATGTTTGCATGAAGAACAACAGGAGGGCATCTGAAGTGTGCACATTCACACAAGTGAATTTCAGTGAGCATCAAGCCTGTAATGCACATCCACAAGGTTTTTCGTACGTACGCACAACACAGCATGTGCATGTGGCCG
>NW_010535254.1:0-228 GCF_000687285.1 Phaethon lepturus | reverse complement strand
TGAGTGGGCCCGTCCCCGCCATTGCCTTGGCTGAGCGTGCCGCAATGGCTGACCGACGCAATCAAAATGGAATTGACCCGCCTGGGCTTGTGTTTGCTTCTCTTGCTTCATGCCCACTTGTGGAACAAGATGTCTGTCAGTTTAGAAACAATCAGTGCTTACCCTTTTCAAAACCCCAGTAGAAATGGAAAAGGTGAGAAAAGAACGGAAAAGAAAGGGGAGGGGAGG
>NW_010535253.1:114197-137370 GCF_000687285.1 Phaethon lepturus | reverse complement strand
TATATATATATAAAAATTTATCTACCATGTACTGAAGTTGGTATAATGAGAGTCCTTTGGCTAGAGGAGCTGCTTCGTTTCATCCTTTCCCAACGTTGTAAGAACCGTTTTGCCAATCGTCTTTGTTTAACCTAACCCCAGAGCTGGCTTTAAGTGTTTGTAATTCAACTGTATGAAAAAGGCTACAAGGAATTTATTGAAGCAATTTTTGTGTCAAATTACCGAAACACCTGGTTAACCTTAAAAACATAAATTTAAAGAAAGAAACAAGGAACTTAGGTTGCCTGCTGAAAATGTACTCCACTACAAGAAAATGGAGTTTATTTTGATAAATACATAATCTAAAATATTTGGTATAGATAATGAAACAATATAAGGTATGCACAGTTTATAAAATAAACCACACATTTCTAGCCTTGAGAATAAGCTAAAGTGTGGATGTGGTGACCGAGTTAATTTGTCTGACATGCATTCTACTATTTTGAATTGTAGTAACCTTAAAATCCTACAGTCTGCTGTGGTTCCCTGTTTTCCTCCTCCTTGTTTGAGAATGGGAGACTAAATGAAGAAGATGACATTTCAAAGCCGTTATGGGATTTCCAAACCAAGTGAACTTCTGTTTTTAAGGATTATAATGGGCCTATCTAGGACCCAAGTCAAGGTTGTCCTGATTCAGGAACATAGGATCATTCAGATGTAGCTACTCTATACAGAGATGCGTATTGATTGCAAAGTAATTAACACGATCACCCAGTTGAAGAGACTAGAAGTACAACTTTTAAGATAAATGCTTAGAAACCTAAGTAATGACTGAGAGCTGGAGAAAACAAGGAAAAGCACAAAAAGAGCTTTTTGATGTGCAGGACTATTGATCAGAGGGGAGAAAGAAACAGGAGCTGTACTGTGAATGTGTGTAGTTTTATGTCCCTGATTTTCCTTTAAGTGTTGGTTTTTTAACAGTATTGCTTTCTTTTTTAGTTAGAACTGGCTCTTTAAAAATTGTACGGGATGGATATGACCTTGAAAAATAATGGGATTTAAAATTGTTTTGACTCTAGTGCAGCCATAGTCTACCCCATAAAGGTTCCTTTTTGTCAGCACCTTCTCAAGTGGTACAAGTTTCCACCGCTTCAGCACCACAGGGTATATCTGCTACACTCGGTACCGTAGGTGAGCTAGAGAGCTGTATTGATGTCCCAGACCCCAGAGCCCTGCACGCCAGTATTGTGTGACAGTAGGACAAAGGGATGGCGCCAACCGTCCTGCTGTATGCGCCAGTAACTAGAATTAATTACAAACCAATCGAATCCGTTGCAGCCAATTGGTAAACTAATTGGTAATTTTAGCTGTACATCTATATGTAGTTATCTGGATGCCTGTAACGGCGCTTTCAGAGCCACTTTTGTTCTGCTTCATCCTGCCTGACAAAATGGCCCTCATAGCTTTAGGGAGAAAGATGTGCATCAGTGAATATGAGGCCGCTCCAGCTGCTTGTCTTGTTTGTATTCCCTTGTTCGTAAAACATGACTCGGGTTACAGCTGCATGGTTCTGCTCTGATCACTTCTGATAATGTGTAGCTAAACATTCCTTAAAATAGGTTAAGCCATTTATTGTATTTTTTTCCCTGTGCCAACTAACTTCAGAAATATAACTCATATTCAGAGTTATTCTTTTTTCTGAGGAATATCTCAGTGGCAGACTTGAAAAGTAAATGATTCAGAATTCAATTTTGCGTTCTATGCTCTTATTGTTAGTAAGAGTCAGCACAACTTAGCGTGGACTAACTTAAATGGACGTGAATTGAATTAGAAAGCTGAAATTTTATTAGTGAAACTGAAAAAAGAACTGGCTAAATACTTGACTTGTTCATTTCTTGTAGCAGATGACTTAAGGGTTACTTTGGTGCTGTAAACCAACTGCCTTGTAAGAAAGATTTTTGTTAGCTTTTTTGTGGAGTATTTCAAAACAAAGAGCAACTATTACATCAGGAGTGGTATTCTGTTTGATTTCTCGTGTTTGACTTCTTGTGACTCTTCCCTTGTAACAACCAGCATACGTTCTCTATCTGTCATACGTACTAGTTAAAAGGATACTTATGCGAAAACTGAGCTGAATTTCAAACTTGCATTTGTGTTAATGACTTTATATGAAAAAGCATTTTGCATACATTAGAGGTCCTTTTTCTATTAAAGGGACAACTGAAAGTAAAGACGAATGGGATGTGACGTTACAAAAATGCACATTAGTTACCTGTACTGTAGTAGAGTGTTTTTACTGTTTTCAAGTGTCAAAAGTTTTACTGTTATCATTTGTAGTTACACGCTTACACCAATAAATTTGCATTTGTACTTGTTTCCAAAATATTTCTACGTAATAATTGTTTGCTTTGAGCAGAAAATTTCTCGTAATACCAACAGGAATGATTTTGACATAGTAGAGAATTTGCAAAACACCACCACTTTTTCATTACTGTTTTTCCTCTATAGCATAAAGTTATGTCTGTGTTTCAAACTCTGCATGTGAAGCTGATGTAAGTTTTCATAGAATTCAAATTTCGTGTGTGGATTTTTATTATTTTCAGCATGTTGTCATCATAGAGTACAGTATATATTTTTCTTGTCTTTGAAAGAGTAGTTGTGAAAGCTTCTATTTCTGATTGGTGTGATCTCCAGCTATCTCCCTTAGAAGTGCATTAATGTGCTTTGTTGGGTGATAATCAGCTCTGCTGGGAAGGTGCCTTATGCCTGTTGGCTGTGATGGTCTGTGTGTTTTTTCTCACACTGAGTAAATGATTTTTGAGTTTATATGTGGAATAGAAGTGATTTCCTAGCTTCCTGCATGGTAAAGAATTGCTGCTTTCTCTGCCAGTCACAGTAGATAACTATAGTTTGCTCAGGGAACAAAGCTAAGAGTTTAATCATATGGTCTTTTGCTCTGCTTTGCTGTGAAAAAACAGCAGTATTGTTTGAGTAAAGACTGCAGGATCCCAACTTATCTTTTAATTTTTTATTGTTTCTGTATGTAGTCTGACCTTACTATAGCTACCACACTTGTACATTTGACCAAACGGGTAATCAGCAGATACAGTCAATAATTTCTGAAAGATAAACATATTTTTATCAGAAACCAGTCTTTTAGATCCCTACTGTTCAGCCACTGGCATTTTATCTATGCATTTCTTACTGATACAGTGTGAAGTCAAGTTAATTTTATATGTCTTTTCATAGCAGTTAATTTTGTTAGAGACTGACACATAATTTGCAAGATTCTAACTATTTAATCAAGATTTTGCAATACTTTGAATTAAACTCCAGTGCGCCTACATCGTTTCTGACAGCATCTGTTTAAATCCTACCCAGGAATTATGGGATGGACTAGATTGCTCTTAAGATCCCTCCCAGTTGTGTTATTTTATGATAATGTGTAGATCTTTCAAGCCATAAAATATCTTCATGACTGCAACTTTCAGTGGTTAATTCATGTAAAAATGCGCAAACTCTTCGGTGTAGTTCAAAAGTAATTTTTAAAATGGTAAAAAATAATAGGGTTGTAATGGTCAAGAAGTATAACCTGGGTCTTGGAGTTGTAAGGTGTGGATGCATAATTACTCCATAGACAAGAATGTGCAATTAGTGGCTTTTTTTCACTTGTTAAGGTGTGCTAATCGGAGTAAAGAATGAATGTAAACTTCGCACCTTCCAGCTCAGCTTGTTTACTTCTCAGCAAGTTTATGTCAAACATGATGATTTTATAAACCAAGAGTAATGCTGCAGTCTTTCTCTCTCTGCCTCTCAAAATATCACTATAAGAGTCTTTTTGATTAAAACCTGCTTTATTAGTGCTGACATAATTTGAAAGTTCTACACACTTAAAAGTCCATAGGAACAGGTTTCCTGAACTTTGAAGCATAGGAACTGTGTTTTTCTAATGCAGGGATCCCAGGATTCTCCAGAAGGGATTCCTTCTGATGCAGTTGTCTTTGTGTAGCTTTGTGTATTTTTACTTCACAACCAGGTTAATCGTGACATTTTCAGTCTCCCACACGTCTGTAGGGTTTTACAGACAGCTTTGTTTATATGATTAAGCATGTCCAACATGTTTTAAAAGATAACAACTCTGACAAAAAAAATCTTGAAACAGTGATACTTTTGTATGTTAGGAATTGTTTTCTTGCCAGATTTTTCCATTTTGTCCTGAGACATTGGTACTCACAGAGATCTTAGAAAATGTGCACGGTTTTTGATAGGATAAATGTTTTAATGTTTGTTCACCTAAAAATCTTAACTATCTGGGCTTTTTTGTTTTCAGGGTTTTTCTTGTTGTGGGGGGCGTTTTTTGAGAGGGCGCTGCAGACTAGTGAATTTCCTCCTTTCTTTTCAGCTCCTCTATTGGGGCAGGCAGATTGTTTTTTAAATACAAAGGTTGATGTAATGGTTGCTTTTCAGGAAGTCCTGATGATGCTTGATAACTATGTAAGGGACTTCAAAGCATTGATTGACTGGATACAGCTACAGGAGAAGCTAGAAAAAGCTGATGCTCAAAGCAGGTAATTAGATTTATTTTTTTTTGAATCTACATCCAAATATTGTCTCACAGGAACCTTCATTTTGTATTTTAACATTTGCTCTGGGGCACCAGGAAGGAAATTTTCCTTTTGGACAGAATTGGTGGGAGGACCTAGAGGGGATTTTATCCTTTATCAGTGAACAGCTGTGCTGCAAATGGTGAAGAGTTTGGAAGTATAGTATCAGAAAGGTAAAACTGATTACATCATTACAATTTGTGCCTAGTGTTGAATTTGTGCCTTGGTACCTAAGTTTTAGCTTTGAGACGTAAATGAGAAGTACGGTTTCGCTGGTATAATTTGTGCCTGTAGAAGATGGGAGACCTGTAATATGTGTGGAGTGATACGCTCTGGTTCTTCCATTTTCCTTTGTTAGGTAGTGAGTTCAACCACTCTTCTGCCTAGGTAGAGACAAAAAGCAGACCAAATGTGACAGAGTGGTTTTATTAGTTCATTATAGGTTGTTAATCCTGCTACTAGTACTGGAACAAGTTAAAAAAAAAAAATTAATGTAAGTGCTTTTCTGAATCTATCTGCACCAGCACTGGGTTCTAAAAGTTTGATTTTGTTTTAAGTGCCAGTTGTAATTTTCATGTAATCAGGTAGCTTCAGGAGCAAGAGTTAAAAATAAAAAAGAAAAAAGCATCAGCTTCAATGAGATGCATAATGAAACTGCTGGCCTGGCTTCCGCCTCAAACTCTGTCTGTTTGGATGAGAACTTTTTAGGTTAGTGGCAGTTAACTTAAATTAACCTGTTCAGTTATATTTGCAAGTACACGAGTACACATTTAGCAGTAAAAGTTACTGCTGACAAAGTTTGGTATGTCAGTAGTAGAACAGGAGTGGATAGTGATATATTTGGTTAGTTCTACAGTTTTTTATGTACTGGAGCTATTTGATACCTATATTAACCAAAGCAGCGTTTAAACTGTACTGAATGCTCTGTTACACAGGATAGGTAAACACAGGATACCTTAAATAGTTGTGGCCTTTTAGGTGCGTTGTTACTGTCAACTAGAACTGGAGGATATTTCCAGTCCAACCCCTGATCCTTTCCTTTTAACTGGTTGGTTTGATGTTTGGTCCCACACTGACATTTAAAATAAGCATTGTAGTCTTGGGAGTATGCATTATTTTTTATATGGGCCTGGCTAGTATGGTTTGGAATTGGAGTAGAAACAATTGCTAAGATGTAGGATTAAATTCAGAGGCCTTAATCAATATTTTATAGCATTTGTCGGTGCATTGTTTCGTTTAAGGTGATATAGTTATTGCGAATTTTAAACTTTTCTTTCCTGAATTTGCAGGCCTACTTCATTAGCCTGGGAAGTGAAGAAAATGTCTCCAGGACGACATGTGATTCCAAGTCCATCAACGGATAGAATTAGCGTGACATCCAATGCTCGAAGAAGTTTAAATTTTGGGTATGAAACCGGATCGTAAGTTTGTTAAAGCTAAAATAAGGATTCATTTGAAGCAGAGCTCATGAATATACTATTTTTCTATAGTAATCAAGATATTGTTTTGCTGTTTATTAAGTCATATATGCAATTGTTTGCATTCATGAAAGGAAAGTATATGGTCTGTAGAAGAAAATCCTATCAGGCAGTTAATTTTTTACTTACTTCATTATATATTTAATTACTGGTCATTCCAAAGCCCTGAAGATAAAATACAATTAGTGTATTTCACGTTATCTGTTCAATACTCTCTTCCCACTAAAAAACAAAGGTCAAAATATCTGTAACTGGCATTTTAAAATTGCCAGTGTATGCAATGTGAATGGCCAGCTGTGTGTCTAAAAAGAAATATATGTCAAAAAGACATGTGTGAAGTGACATTATCATGATTCTGATGAATAGCAAAACTGATACTAGTTTAAATACAAAGCATGTTATATACTACAATAAAGCATCTTTTACTTGTTAAAAAGAAAAGCAGTTCAACAAAAATGTGCATAAACACCAGTTTAGAGCAGCACTGTCTGGTGCTGTTTCAGTTCTGGAGAACACGTATGTGTCCAATTTAAATCATTCTCAGGGTATCTTTTTAAGTTCATTCAGGTTTTGTCGGGATCTAGAGCACGTACTGTGTTTCACAGGAAAGATGCTTGTGTGTCTCAAAGCAAAGCGACACGAGACAACTACAATATTGTGTATGTTTGAGAAAATAGGATAGAAAATAAGGGTTTGGACATACTTGGTACTACGGAAAGTGTTGACAGAATGATAGGAATTATTAAGAAAGGAATAGAGGAAGAGAAAGTGGTGTTCTGCCACTGTGGAAACTCAGAGTGAATGACTCGTACCTTTGGTCATTTTCATCTCTTCCCAAAAGGAATGTAGAAAAAGTAGGAAAAACGCAGAAACTGGAAACAGGAACAATCAGAAGTATCCAACAGTATTGATGCAAAAAGAAAAGAATTTGGAGAAGAGATAAGAAGAAGGATATGATAAATAAAATCATTTATAGAGAGGATGAGTAGGAAAATTTTGTTCATTATTTTTCATTAAAAGGCATCAGGAGTACTAATTGAAATGATCAAACACCAAGCTTAAAATGACAGAAGTATTTTTCAAGACTTAGTATGTAGAATTTGTTATTATGTGATGCTTTGGATGCCAAAAGTATAAATTACTGCAGAAATTAAGATCATGAAGATGGAAGTCCGTCTTTGCTTATTAAACACAAAGATGTGTTTAATAAATTACAACAACTCTTTGGGGTAAATTGCTGCAACCTGGAACGTATGCCAAAGGAAGAGTCATTTTGCACAGTTCTGATAGTCTCTTTGCTCGGCTGTATGGAGCTATCAGAGACAGGGTATGGGGCTTGGCCTCTTCTTCTGGTTTCCTCACATGAAATGGTATTGCATCCCCATAGCATCGGTGGGGATTGTTAAAAACAAAAAAACCAACCAGCCATATTTTTATAATTTATGGAATTGTTCCTTACAGATGTTTTTTGTTGACTGACTTGATAAACAGAGGAAATAACAACAAATTGACATTTCACTGGGTTTAAAATAAGTGAACAGCCTGGTTTTATGGGGGTTTTCAACACATTTGTTTGAAACTTTTTGTATGATTGCAGATAAAATGACTTGTTGAAGAAGGGAATTGGATACTTCTTGAACATGTGCTGCTTGATTTTTTTTTTTTCATTTTCCAATTCAAAAAATTTTGCTTGCATATGTTTAAATAAAACTATATAGGTTTTTACTATAAGCCTTGTGCAGAAAATGGCAACTTTTTGTAAAAAGCAAAACAAAATAAGTAACCACTGCTGTTCTGTCCATCCACCCAGAATTTGGGTGGTCAGTATTACTTGAACCTTCCTGGAAGTTAGTAGAATGGCCTTCCAGATTTACAATTTATTTTTGCTAGAGTAGGTAATAGAAAATAGATCTATTCCTTTATTTACTTAACCTTGGGACAGAGTATGTTAGGGATTTGTGTGATCTACATTTACAACTAAAACTGCACTTTTTTGGACTTCCTGCCTGTATGTTTTGTTAGACTCCTTTTATTAGTTCTATATTGAACTAACTGTACAGTTCATTGATGAAATTAGGCTGGACCCAGGAAGATGCAATTACTGGTTATATGTGGCTGTAAATACTACCATATGTTCATTTCTACAATTTTAAAATTTGTTATCAGAGAATGTTTCCTGTGGGAAACGTTTCCTGTTTGTTTATCACAAGAGTGTTGCATGTTTCTTCAGTCATTAGACTTTTTTTTTTTAATTGTAATCTGAGAATTTAGCTTCTTGTTAATTTAGTTTCATTGACTACGAAATATAAGGAAACTCACTTGGAGATTTTTCTCCAGGTGCAGCACTATTTTCTATCTCCTTCTGACTTTTCTGTGACTGGGAATATGTAGTGGACTATCAAGGTAGTTACCTAGTAGAAACAAAAAAAACCAAAAGCCAGCACCCCACATGCTGATTTATTGCAGCATCCTTGTTTCTGTGGTTGGATTTACTTTTTTCACGAGCTGTATTTATAGGGCATTTGCTGATGAGAAATCTACGGAGGCTTTAATGTTCAAGAGCTAAGATTTCATTTTTTAAAGCTGTGGAAAGAGAAAAGGAGACAGGCTGTGTGAAGAGTTACTATAATCAGCTTTTCGTGTGGTTTTATCGTAGGTTCCAGTTTTTGGAACTAGCTCTCAGTCTGAATCATTGAACGCAAAGCTTAAGGAGAGAGCATCCTGATAAAATTTTCTAACGAACCTTTCTGTTATTTGATTAGACGCTAAACAGAGCTATGACTTTCATTTAGGAACCCTGCAGTGACAATGTCTGCAACACGCCTGGCTCCTTCTGGTGTAAGTTGGGCTGATAAGGTAAAAGCCAATCATGGAACTAAAGCTGCCAATCCTGAGCTAGCAACAGCACAAACCTCTCTGCCACCTCCAGTACAGAAGTCATCGCGGAAAAACGGCAAGTCTCTTTAAGTGGCTTCAGTTATTTTCACAAATTGTGTGGTATAAAGTTAATGCAGAGTGTGATGACCTATTTGCAGACCAAATACAATGTTTAAGTTAAGTATCAAGATAAAAGGTTAACGCAGCCTTACATTGTAATAGTTAAGTTTGAGACGAAGTTGTGTTTTCATGTGCAGTTCACGTTCTACTGTAATTTCCATTAACTAGAATCTGATCTGTTAAAACACCGGTACGTAACACCCTGAGAAACGAAAGGTCTTTGGTCACAAACTGACAATCTAACTAACTGCAATTTGAAATGGTTTAACAATATAAAGAAGAATACATGTCCAGGAATCTGTAAAAGAGCTCAAGGTAGTTTTATGTGCCCAAGGAGGCAATGTTCTTAGAACTGTGCTGAAGTTATAATTGATGGTTTTTCTTTGAAGACAAGAGTTACCACATTCAGTTATGAACTGTTTCTCTAAAGATTCTCCTTGGACAGTGCTTGATATGGGGTCTTTTGTTCTAGAAGAGATTTATTCAGTTGTACACATAAAAAACTTTACCATTTGGTTTATAAAGTTAGCTGCTTTGCACACACTGGAACCCTGAGTTTGTCTTCAGAGATGCATTTTTGCTATTTATTTTTTTCATGTGTGGTCCCAGGTGACTTTCTGCAGAATCAGCAGGCAGGATGTAGGAATGGATATTTTGAAAGTTACTGAAAGAGCATATATTAATCTAAGATAGTTCTGCGTTCAACCTAGTAGTAGTAGAAGTCGTGTATAGTGATTTGGAGACTTGTGGTGTATTATGGAGCTAAAATACCCTGTCCAAGTGTCTTGCAATTTAAAATAAGTGAGTTCAGTAGCATGCGGATTCTTAATGCTTAGAAAAGAACAATCAAAACCATACTCTACAAATGGTTGTTTGAATTGATTAATACTGTTTGCATGAGAGAGTATTTTGCTGTATATATTTGCAATGAGCTGGTTAGAGAACAGTAGCAGGTTGGCTGAGTTTTCAGCTGAAGGTGTAATTCCACTTTTACTTTTTGCCAGTAGTGGAAGCTATTCATAATGAAATATTTTTCTGTTGGTTATCGCTCATATTAAACTGACACACTCCAAGCTGTTGCTAAAATACCTTTATTAGGGGTTCTTGTGCATATGGAGGGTTTTATTAGCTACACAGGGAATAAAACTGATCTATACTTCCATATGGATAACATATTTTTAAGAGGCTAAAAAGAAAACAAAAGACCTTATCCTTATGTTAGTTTCAGGCATTTAAAGGGCTTAAAAGTCAGTGTTGTGCTGTGTTTTATAGGCAGTTACCTGCAGCTGATGAGCTCCAGGTCCTGTAGTACTGGCCTGTAAGTGTTCAGTGATTTTCAAAATCAAATGTACTATATAATTCAGTCATGAAACAATTTGTTTTAAGAAATAACAGTCATTCATTCTAGAAGCTTTGCTTATTCTTAAGATTGTCTTCTCTCTGACAATCAACATTGGAGAATTTCACTTCTTTTCTCATGGCTGAATTGTAATGTTTTTAACAAATCAAATTCTCTTTAGGAACATGTTATCCTTTGTACGGAAGCTAGAATCACTTTTGTAAAATCAAATTAACCTCACTGATAGGAACACAAGAGAATCTGTGAAGTTTACGCACAGGGAGTCACCAAGGCTCTTCACATGCATTATTGAAGCAGATATGAGGCTTATGTATCATCTGCTCTGCCTGTCCAGCAGCTAATGCACTCAGAGCTGTTAGGTACATTCAGGCCCTGTGGGAGGGAGGATTCCTCCTGCCACCTTGTAGTGCTCTCTTGCTCACCCTAAAGCCCAGCTGGGGCTTACAGTGGCAAGATTTCCCTAAAACACTTTTTCTCCAGTGATTTCCAACAGCATTATTATGAGGTTTCACAACGGTTTTGTGACGTGGACGTGTGGTATGATACCGTATCTGTTTCGTGGTTGATGGACTTTCTAAATTTAATTAAATAAGTCCGTAGGGACAGAAAAAATTCATTACTTTCCCAGATATTTTTTTTAATTTTTTTTTTCCTGGATGCATAATTAAATGAGGTTAAATAATCTTATCTGATTTCCCTCATTAAATTTACTTTTACAGAATAAAAAAAAATTTTTGTTTTTCATGCTTGAGTGTTTTCTACAATATGAAACATAGTCTAGTCTTACTGTCTGACCAGTTTATAGCAAGAGAAAAGATTGATTTAGTAACAGTAGTTACTGAAGTAGTAGCACACAGAGGCAATAGCCTAGCATGAAATTAATTCCCAGGTGCTTGTGGTAAGAGGTGACATAGGTGATACAAATTCAGAGTGTGTATTAAGGCTGGAAGTAGGTGTTTACAGTTAGAATATTTGTTTATTTTTACATAACTTTGGAGACAGGACAGTCAAGAACATGTGAGTTTCTCAGGAATATTGAATGTTTTTTTCGGTTGCCATACTTGAAATCTAGTTGTTGTTGTTGTTGTTATATTTCCTGTATTAATTGCTCATATCCATAGCTGTGAATAGTTGTTCTTTGGAATGTAGCTAAGACTTAAGAGTTAGCAGACATACAGTCTTCTAAAGTAACTGTCCTGGTTTGGGCTCACACGTGCTGGCACCTGATCTTGTGGAAACATGTGGAACTTCTGTGTATTGAGAATGAATTGCGGGAATGTTGTCACAGACAGCAAAGGAGAGTTTATTCCTGACGGAGTTTTCAAATTCTTAAGCACAATTTCTGTTGAAAATTTTACATTGATTTCCTTTTTCTTATCTCTCCCCTTCCTCCCCCCCATTTTTAAGTGACCATTAAAAGTAGTCTGACAATTAACATCTATAATTAAATTTTCGCTTATTAACTCACCATCTCTTATGGTTTGTAAATTTACCACTTCTTTCACCACTACGTTTTCTCTTTTTTTTCAGATTTATTTTATTGTTCTTGTTTTCATGTCTTTTGCCCTGTAACTGTGTTTTGGCTGAGTTCGTGTTTGTAGATTTGCTTCCAGATTCTCAAGTAATCATAGTTTTCCAAAATGCCTCTCAGATACAGTTATACTACTTTAGATTTAAAAAAAATTGGGGCTGAAGTTTAGTAATGAGTGGGGAAGGTTGAATAGGCTTTGGTAGTATATTACTTGCAAGTAAATTTTTAAGAAGGGACATGCATCTCCTGAGGTAGAACTAAGAATTTTGCACATACTTGCCTAGACTTTTTTTATTGATGTTACCAGTAAGGCTGCTTGGCCAGTTCTTCCAGATGGAGTGACTTTGAAAGAGTAAGGACCCGGTGGCTATGAGGGCCTCAAGATAACAGATGGTTTGTCGCTTCCATGTAATACAAGAGCGAGCAGGAACAGGGAAGTTCAAATGAAACCAGAGAGATTGAGGTAGTCAAATGAATTATTCATTAACAAAACTCGAGGAGTAATCAAACCCAGCATGTGATACTTAGCATGCGGAGATGGCTATGGGGCTATATGAAAGGAATTCCAGACTTAGGGGGAAAGAAGTGAAGGAAGGGAGGAAGGATGATGTCCTACTGAGTATTAACTTTGCTTCAGATTAGGAGCTCTGTGATCTAATGTCAATAAATGTATTGGCTTTGCAAAGTTTTTGTTAAAAACGTGCCTGGAAATGACTGAATGCTAAACTGATAAGTCAATTAAAATGAAAAAGTACATCCTTGTGCACAGCTACTTGTCAGATGGCATAAAACTGTTAAACTGATCCCAAATATTTCAACGGTCTGAATGCGCGCTTGCATTAAAAACTGTTTTGTATTTAAAGCATTCACCAAGCAATGTTCTTTACAACACAAAAGATGTATTTCTGTGCTGTTAAAATAATTGGATGAGTCTTGAGTAGTAATTATGAGTCTGACTGAACAAGTACAAATTAATAATTGAACATGTATGGCTTTTACTAAAAGATTAATTCTTATTGTAATAAGTATGATTATGGCTTTGCCATGTTCTGAATAATTTTATTCTGATTAATTCTATCATTTTAGGGTACTAAGAAATATGCCCCAAAACAACTAGACAAGGCAGGCAAGTTTGGGTGTTTTTTTTTTTTGTTTGGGTTTTTTTTGTTTGTTTTTTTTTGGAATGACTTTAAGTAGATACTAGTGAAGATATTAGTAAAAGATATTAGAAGGTATTAGTACAATTATTATTAAGATACATATACCATTAATATATCTTCTTATCTACATGTTAGTAAAATTATCTTTAGCTAGTAGATGCTACTGAAGAGTACCTCCTGATCTTACATAAGGCATCTTTTCTACATTAAAACAGTAAGAGCTGACTTCGATTTTCAGAAAAAATAGAAATGAAATCTTGCAACAGTCTTGTTTCACAAATGACAAACAAAAGGAATTGCAGTCCAAAAGTCTGCTGCAGTGAAGCAATGGAGAGGTTTTTGGTTCGTTTCAGCAGTCTTCAGAACAGTCTCTTCATTGTCTGTATATGACTTGCCAGGGAAATTTCTTGGCCAAATTTTATCATAAGCTCCATGGAGCAAAATGTTTGTGGTCCTACCAATTACAACAGTCAGTGGGGTAGGAGCAGCTGTGATATACAAGGGGCCTCAGCAGTCCTCGATGTCCCATGTAATGCAGGGCCACATTCTACACAGGCAGTGTGCCTTTCTGCAGTAACTCTGTTTGTGATTCTTGCGGAATTAAAACCCCATTCTCTGGAGTATTGTTGGAGATAAGATGTCTCCGAGAGGGTAATAATGTGTTTAGATCACTTAGTCCTGTAGGTAATAATATTTTTTCCATATAGAGATGAAGAAATTAAAATAAAGCCAAAGTTACTTACAGCGTTTGAATGGAAAGTCTGCAGTAAAGCAAAAAAATGTAATCTGTATCTTTTTGACTGCCATTCCCCGCTCTAAATCAGTGCTGCATACTGAATGAAGCATGTGCAAGTGCACATGGGGGGAGTGGACATAGAAAGGCTTTTTGCAGAGGTATGCTGTCTCTCGTTACCATCAGTAATCTGGAGAAATCAGCTATAGTCATTCACACAAAGTTTTTTAATTTTGTTTACTTCAAAATATAGAGTGAATTTTCTAGAGTAAAACAGTTTCAACAGTAAAGTATCAAATTGAATTATCTTTTTACGTCTGTCATATTATCAGTATTGTTAAGGTTTGTGAACAATTATATAAAAACAGCTATTGCATGAGCCAAGATAAATTTCAGTACAGTCCTGTTAACTTCTCTGGTAACTCATAATTTATACAAGCCATTGGTCTAGGCTGCTGTGTTTCATCCTGAGATGTTGAAAAACCCCATAGTTAAATGAGCACTTAATGTTTGTAAAATGCTAGATGCCAAGGGTAGCGAAGTATGAAAGAGCCGTTAGTTCTTTTTTAGGCTAAGTTCCAGTTTACTGTTACTGCTGATGTTGGAACATCAGATCAAGTCCACCGAAAGGTAGTAGTACCTTTTACCAGTAGTTTAATCCAGTAGGTACAATGGTTTTGTCTTTTACCTAAAATATTCTTCATTTTTATTGACACTCCTATGACTGTGCCACTGCAGTGCTTTGTAGTACGGTGAAAGTGTTCGTACCAAAATTTCTGTACTTGTTTTAGAGTGGCCAGAAGCACACGCCCTGGAGGGAACTTTAAAAAGAGTGAAGGATTTTTGACCGTGAAAACTGATGTTAAGACAGATCCTTTTTATGTATTGTAAATTGCTTTAAAATAAACATACGTCTTCTGAAAGGAAGAAAAAATATTTTGTTCTCCCATCTCCTTTTGGGTGTGTTGACCTGTGTATAGATGTTATTGGGAGTCCCTAAATATGGTTCACTCCTTGTAACCTAACTATCATGTGTTCCTACTGAAAGCAGGTAGTATTTTTAGAGAGCATAACACTTGTATCTTACATTTTTTTAAACTACTTTCTATTTTGCTTTTTAAAATCAGATCTCTAGAAATGCAGGTTTTAAGCCAGTCTTTAAGTTGGTAATGTGCAATTCATCTTAATGTACAAATCGTTCCATTTCCTCACCACCCTTGGGTGTTTCAAATTACTTCTTTTGACAACCAACTAGACGCACTTATTCCTATTCATATTTATGTTCAACTCTATTGTTTGAGCTCTGATCTTTATGCCTGAGCTACAGGACCATCTTTGTTACTAAAAGCTTTAGAAATACCCAGAGAATGATTTTGTTATACAAGTTCTATTCTATTCTAGATTTTTTTTTTTCCTCTCTGTAAAGCAGGCAATTTAGTGTTGGTTCTTTGATTCTGTACTCCTCCAGGTAAAAATAACCTCCCACACCCTTCTCTTCCTTCTCTTCCTTTTATGTGAATGAATCTAAAAATAGCTTATGCCAAAATACATTGGAAAATATCGTGCATAGTTAGTTCTTGTGTTTTTTGCAAGAACTTTTGTTCAGCAAATAGACACATGTGAACTTAACTTTCACGCTTGTGAGTTGTACCATCAGGTCTCAGAAGAATCACTTAGAGTTATTTCAAGATGTATGGGAAATTATGTGCTGGTATTAATTGCTGGCCCCAAAAATGTTATATATGGAGAAGGGAGGGTCCACCTGACTGTTCTAGAAATCTGACCACACTTAAGTTTTGATACTTTAGGCAGACAACTGTGACTTTGAAGGCCTTTCAGGTATGTACCACGATTAGATACCAGAAATGCTGATCAGCGATTTGTATTTAACAGCTATTTAGTCATCAAAGTAAATTGAAGTAAACTGCTCTTCTATTTTCTCCTTCAATTTTCAGTCCCACTGTAGTAATATTTTGCTATTTCCTGGAATCCAGGAAAAGAAATTTTCCGAAAGCTGACACTGATTAGTGTCTTTCTATTATCGGAATGAAACAAATGGAAAAAGTAAAGAAAACATTTCTGGAAGAATAGTAAGCCACATTCTGGACAATACTTTCCACTCCAAGATGTGCAATTATGTCTGTACTTGCAGAGATTTGCACTTTCACAAAAGGCCTCTAACGTTACTGTTGCTACAAAGAACGAGAAGAGTGTGGTTGCTTTGTTGTGCTTTAACCTCTCGTGAAATAGCACCATAGGCAGGAAAAGCTTAAGTACATCTTGCCATTTTTTACATGGGTTTGTGTATGAGTAGCTTAGCTTCTTGAAGTAACAGAATGGTCCCGTGAATAGAGTTGTTCAGCCTTTGTGAAACTGATAGCACTCCTTGAAGTAAAAAGCTTTGCTAAAGAATATTTCCTTGATTTTTTTTTTAATCAATTTTTAAAGAGAACATTTTTATCACACAGCTTGTGTAATACTGTAATGAAATAGTTGTTTATAATACTTTTAAGTCTTCCTTCTTAGAATGGGGTATTTAATTTTTGTCATAGATCGAAAGGATGCAGAGGGCTGGGAGACGGTTCAGCGTGGAAGGCCTGTTCGATCTCGATCCACAGCTTTGGCAACAAAACCTCCTGTAGCTGCAGAATCACTAAAGTCCAAAGGTGACAGTGACAAAGAAAATGTCGTTTCACCACCATCGGAGAATAATTGTGGGAGTTTGCTCACTGACAATGGTGCATCCAAAACCGCGGAGCTTGTACAGAAAGATCCTTTACATCAGTCTGAAGGTCCTCTTACTGAAAGGACTCAGGTCAGTACAATTTTGAACCATTTTCTAGCTTTAAATGCTGCAACTTTTTCTTTAGAGTATTTTCTAAACATAGTGTTCTCTAGAACTTTGATTCACTACCCAGATGGGAAAGGGATTTAAAAATAATGGCTATTTCAGTTTCATTTATGAAAATGCATTAAGATGTTGACACAAATAGGCAAGTTAAAAATCATGAGATGAACCATGTATTTTACAATGCTTTGGACAGGTTTCCCCTGTTTTCCAAAAACTCAGCATTAGGCACATCTCATACATAGAAAATTTCAGGTAGAAAGATCCAACTTTCTCAAGGTTATGAGCAACTGAAAATATCTATACATGGAGCTGTTTGCATCACTCGCTGTAAAGTTGCCAGCTATTTTGTTAAAATGCTTTTGAAAATAAAAAAATCCTTTGACTGACTTTAAAAATCAGTATATTACATTTCGTTCATTTTGCAAATGTCCTTTATTAGTTCACAGCACCCGCCCCAGAAGACAATGGGAGCACTGGCACACCATTGCAAGAAGATGCCTTGCAAAGAGTTTCTGAGACGGCTCCAGTTGTCACAAATACTGACTGTACTACAAAAACTCTGCAGATTAATGAAGCTTCCTCCCTGACCGCTGACAGTATAGACTGGCATCAAACAGAAAAAGCTAAAACTGAAACTGAAATGGATCCCTCGGATATTTCAAATGTGAGTGCTGCCAGATGGGTAAGAAATCTTACAAGATTTCTGAGTAATGAGTAACTAATAAATATAAGCCTTAATTTTCTCATTATGTGTGGCACAACGTTTATTGTTAGCCTACTGAAGAAATTCTAGAAAAGTCTGTAGGGTGCTTACTGTAGAAAAAATAATTTGTTCCACAGATAGTTTTAATGATAGGATTTAATTACAGTAAAATTCCTGAACTTAAACTAGAAAGATATAAACGTGTTAGTTGGGATAAATAGATCGGTGCTCTCATTAATGTTTTCAGTAATTTTTCATTTCCTTCCACTATCAATCATTTTAAGTCAGACTCTCATTAAGTTCTTACTCCAGTTTTATTAATTATTCAAACTGGAAACACATGGGATATCAAAATTCTGTTACAAACACATGTAGACCTCTGCCTTTTAAGACTGGCTGAACGGCTCTCTTGGGTCTTCCTATACAACGAGCAATTTGGACAAATGCCATTCTTAAGCAACTAGTGTGAATTCAGTATTCTGTTTTTATGTGGCTTCCCAAAAAGAATGTCCTTTCTTGTCTGTAGAATTCCGCAGGTTTCAAGGTGCGTCTGCTTTACTGGGATTCTCAGAGCGGAGAATTGCAGTAATGATATGTAAAATCCAGGTTATACTTTCAGGCTTTGTTTTGGTTTTTTTCAGAAACTAGAATAAAATTCTGATTTGCACAAGTTTTCCTGTAAATCGCTTTCCCTTTCACGTTTTTACAAACTGGACTCCTGCTAGGTAATTTCCAAGTCAAAAATCTGTTTTAGAGCTGTCTTCTAGCATCTCATCCACTAACATTGTTTCAGATTTGCAATTATTTACAGTTCGAGATGCTGACATCTTAGTGGGATCTGTGTCTCCTGTGAGCATTTTACTACTCCTGGTTAGATTGCTTCGAACACCGATGGGTGTGTTGTGGCACATTGCTTGGTAGCCAGAGTGGAAATGAACCAGTTAATACTGGAGAAGACAATCAGCATATTCCGGGTTACATTCTTGCTTAACTATCTTGTCATTCATCTTAAAAACAAGGATAGCCTGAGATTCCACAGTATTAACTGTGGTAAAGTTTCCAGATGCAGTTCACCATTTTTATCTTTAATATTTCAGAGCATGATTACTTTTCTGGAGAGAATGCAAAGGCACGCCATTAATGTTTCATTAAAGTATCTGTTGCTTAGTCCCTAAGACTAGGTATTTAAAAGAATAGTTAGAGAAGAACTGTCTTTGTTGCTTTTAATGACACTGTTTGTGTAATACATTTTGGAATTTTGTGAATTATAATTTCGTGTTTCATGTAGCTATTAAATGTGTTAATAGTTGCTAACAGTTTTAGTGAGGTTTATATTTCAGTTACAAAGTTCAGCAGTAAGGAACAACAAGTAATCAGAAGTTGAACAAGATGTCATATCATTCATATTAATTATATGGAAACCATTTTTCTGTGCCTGCTTCTGATTTTGGGTTTTTTCTGGTTTCATGTTTCCTACAGTCTATGGCAGAAGTTCTTGCTAAGAAAGAAGAGTTAGCAGATCGCCTGGAAAAGGCAAATGAAGAAGCCATTGCTAGTGCTATTGCAGAGGAAGAGCAACTAACTAGAGAGATTGAAGCAGAGGAAAACAATGACATTAATATCGAGACTGACAATGATAGCGATTTCTCTGTGAGTGTTCTATTTATTTTGACGTGCCCAACTTCAAGCTGTCTTTGATGTCAGCAGAGTATTAATATAGAATTTGTTAGTGTTTGTTTTTGCATTAATGCAACCTTTTTTTACATGCAAACAAAGTAAATAGTATCATGTAATAATTATACTATACAGCTTAAGGAATATTTAGTCTTACTAAACTCAGCAGCACGGTGCTGCCTACTTCTGTGTGCGAAACTAGGAGAGTTGGGACTTGTTATTTTCATTGCTATCACACAGGAGCTGCTCTAGGTGAAGCAGAAGTCTCCTTTTCTACTATCAGAAACAGCAGGAACAGCATCTGGCTATTTCAGTTTGGAAACATTGATGAATATCGCTGAGTTGGCACTTTTTAGTATGTATATACACCCGCGCATTAAGGTTTATGTTTTTACTGTCTGGATCGTATTAAATTTCAGGCTAGTATGGGCAACGGAAGCATATCTTTCTGTGGTATGTCTATGGACTGGAATGATGTCCTGGCAGATTATGAAGGTAAATTTTCATATATTACTGTGGTTACACTGAAATGACAGCAAAATTTAGGAAAATGCCCATTTTACTCATGGCTAGTTAAGGTTAAGATCCCCCTAACATCTAAATATTATTCCAAGTTATGTTATTTTTATGTTATTTCCTTAGGATGGACTTGTGTCTTCAAACTATCTCTGTGTGTCTTTGTTCTTCCGTTCTCTTCCCCCTTCTCTCTATTAGAATTTTAAAATTTGTTAATTTCTTTTTTTTTTATTACAACAAATTAACAAATAAAATTTGTTACCCAGTTTTGTCTTAACATTTGGCTAAAAGCCTAATAAAATCATTGAGCATTGAAAATGCACAGGCATTAGAGATGCTTCAGTCTGTGTTTGCACCTTACTTAGGCTCAAGAAAACTCATTTGAGAGAGAACTTTGGGACGAACTAAGCCTCATTAATTGCACTTCTCCCAGAAAAGTGTGTCCGAATAATCAAACTCTTTGTTTTCTTTATGTACAGCTCGTGAGTCGTGGCGCCAGAGTAATTCCTGGGGAGACAGAGTGGAAGAAGAGCCTGCACGTCCACCTGGACATGGAATACACATGCATGAGAAACTGTCATCACCGTCGCGCAAAAGGTTTTAGAATTGCTACCTGTCTTGATTAGCCAGTGAAAACAAGCAACCAAAATCGTGGCTGCACGGAACTGTTCATAAGTCTACTTTCTTTAAGCCCGTGGGTGGAAAGTGTTAGAGAAATCAATTTATTATTTTCATAATGAGCTAGGCTCCTGCTACATTGTCCAGTAAATAAAGATTTGAAGACCAGAAGAACAGTATTTACATTTGGGGGAAATAATTGCCCTCCAGTGGCCCATTTGTGTTCTCTTACTGAAAACAGAAATATTTGCAACACTGTCAGTTAATGTTGTCTCACTTGCTTTTCCTCTGCTTTGTTTTTTATTAAAAGAACAATTGCAGAATCCAAAAAGAAACATGAAGAGAAACAAATGAAAGCTCAACAGCTGAGAGAAAAGTTACGTGAAGAAAAGACACTGAAGCTTCAAAAATTAATGGAGAGGGTAAGCTTCCTGTAATACAAAGGAGCCAGTCTGCTGCCTTTCAGAAAAGCTTTTTTTCCCATGTGGTTTTAGAAATGTTAGAGATTGAAACTAGTGGCGAAATGAAATTTTCCTCTGAGTCTGAGTTCATGTAGTTCTCATAGATGGCTTGTGCGTCACAGATGCTAAAGAAAGCATTGGTTCAAACCATGAATTTCTGTGAGAGTGTTGCTGACATACTATACTGACTCTGATTCAGGGAAGGCATGATAAAAGTACAAATGTGTTGTGTGTATCTGACATAAATGCTAAAACTCATGCAACTGAAACAGTTAGCAAAACAATGTACTTTGGGTTAAACTGAATACAGGCTTTGTGTAGGGCATCAAAATGTTTTATTACTGTAAATAAGGCTTCAAAGGTCAGAAAATTATGAGGGCCCTACTTTCAGTTACTGTACCAATAATGAATTTACTCGTTATATATAGGAGAAAGATGTACGGAAATGGAAAGAAGAATTATTAGATCAAAGACGCAGGATGATGGAGGAAAAATTACTCCATGCAGAATTTAAACGTGAAGTTCAGCTACAAGCAATTGTGAAAAAAGCACAAGAGGAAGAAGCTAAGGTAAGTTACTTAGTTTTAGAGGGAAACTACTTAATAGTCACGCTTATATATGTTCTGTACCTCCGAGTGCTCATGAGTAGGTTGTGAAGGATGGCACAAGTTAGATATGAACATGTGTGAACCAGGAAGCAGGTAAAAACTGATCTCTCTATTATCAACACTGTTTTCAGCACAAATCCAAAACATAGCCCCATACTAGCTGCTGTGAAGAAAATTAACTCTACCGCAGCCAAAGCCAGCACAACATAAATGAAATATTTTATTTTAAAGACTGTTTTTCACAAGTAAAGATAGATGTCTCTTCTTAAAACTAAAATGTTACATTATATAATGAGCATGTATCTCAGCTGTGATTGATGCAGCTGTTCATCTGTATTATTTTAAGATAAGCACAACAAAACTGATTTAGCTGTTTTACCTAGTCACCGTTTCTCTCTCTTGGATTAAAATGATCTCTAGGTTCTCTAATTCAGTCTAACATACCTTCATTATTATTTCATTATACCGGTGTGACTTCTATAATCGTATTAACTAAATCACGCTTGCCACATTTCCCCAGCTAGGCAGATGTTTCAAGTATTGTGTGTGTTTAAATGTGTAAGATCTGCTGCCTCTTGAGGTTCTTGTGTTCTGGAAATAAAAGTATAATTGGGCCAGAAGGCTTTAGAGAAACAGCCGACGAGTAGTATAGCTGAAGACCATGGTAACTGTTGCTGCGCAATTGGTTATCAAAATTCCCCGTGCTTACTTGATTACTGAACTGTGAAATCCATTCTGTAAATGGATTCTAGTCAGTAAACAAAGCAACAAAAAAATCCTGCCACCGTTTACATGATCTGTTGTTGTCTGTCCATGTATCTTCTCTTTACTCATTTCTTTTGTGGATTCAGAGAGAGCATGAACTTTGAGTAGAGCGAAAGAATTTCAGTTTCAGTCACAGGTTTGAGTGTGGTTTATAGCTGATAATTTTTTATTATTTTTCTCAATAACTTTGGGTCTAAAATTTTGATTGTTATTAAATCGAAGTGAAGTTAAATGATAGTTTGATTTTTTTTCCAATGTGTATAGATTTCTAAAGCATTTGCATTTGAAAGCCTAAAGCTGACAAGAATTTTGTTCAGGCAAGCTCCTAGTGAGGACAAAATATTGATTAACTTCATGAATCTAAGTAGTAGAAGAGCATATTCTTTGATATTTTTCATATACACATGAAAGTACTTTAAAGTTATATTTTTCATATTATTTTCTTTTTTTTTATTCTTGTGTATTATACTGTCCTTTGTTTGGAAAAAAAAATATGTGTAAAGTAGGCTATACTGATAAGAAATATTAAGACAATGAGCTTGTTTGGTTTTCTTCTTATTCGTGTATGTATAGTTTCACTTTTTTATTCAGTAAGTACCCATATATTTAAAGTTCAGTCAAAAGACCTTCTGGATTCTATTTTACTGATTTATCCATCTGGGTCTTAGCATTCCACATTTTGCGTATGAGAGAACAGACAAATGAAGTCTCATTGCTGAGGATACTGGCAAGATTTTCCTGGTATTAACCCAAAGTTTCTTGTCTTTCTGATACAATTCAGTTTCTCTTTTATATTCCATGGACTATTCTGTTAAAAGAAAAGAAAAGCTAAAACCCAAACTCAACAAAAACTTTAACAAAAAACCAAAGCCTTATTCTCAACTTGTAATTTTCCAAGCCATTCTGGAGAAATATCCCACCAGTTTACTTATCAAACGCATAATTAACAAATGGATGGAGTTGAGTAAGAATGAAACTCATTTCAGTGTTTCAGATGTTTTCTTATACTGTCTGTTTATTTGCAGGTAAATGAAATTGCATTTATAAACACCTTAGAAGCTCAGAACAAACGTCATGATGTGTTGAATAAACTAAAAGAATATGAGCAACGCTTAAATGAATTACAAGAAGAGCG
>NW_010535253.1:104468-114181 GCF_000687285.1 Phaethon lepturus | reverse complement strand
TTCAGGTATAACATACCTGTAGTTGCAGGGGGACAATGAAATACATATTTGTTTTTCATTTTCGCTGTGCGGTCTGCGTTGCTTTCTATCTTATGTCTTTTGTTTAACTTCTGAAAAGTAGACTCCAATACGTTTCTCCTTTGTAATGTTTCAGCAGTAAGAGGAAGTAAGGTAAGTCTTAAAGTCACTATAGCAGAGGTATTATAGGTGCTGGGTAGATGATTCACACCAGTCTTAAGCTTTTTTAAAAAACTATTTGTTATTCCATTATAAGAAAATCCTTATGTTTTGGTAACACTTAAAAATCTGAGAGAGGAAACGGAAAAATACTCCTACTGTCATAATTATTATACTTTTTACAGGATCAGTGAAAATTGCAATGCAGATGTGTTTTTGTTCCTGGAATCCAGGTGTGGGTTGTTTTTTTGGTCTTTGTGTTGTTTTTGTGTTTTGTTTTTTTTTTTAATACAGTATTCCAATGCTAAGTTTTCCCAGCCTCACGCATGTACTTTTTTACCACTGATCTCTATGTTAGAATCTGAAATGTAAGTTTTCTCGTGTAAGCTCCTCCTCCCTCTCTGTACATGCCTCAGATACCACAACTATAGACCACCTGGGAATCCAGCTCCTGCCAGAGTTTAGTATTTAGGATTAGCAGTTGATTCTATCCGCTTGTTGAAAAATGGGGCCTGTTACTGACTTCAGTGGCTCAGAAGCGATTTTGGTGAGACAGAAGGTACTCCAAAAGTGCTGTATAAAACTCTTGTTGAGGGAATATATTAATAAAGGTTTCTGGATTTCCAAGGGTTGATTGCGTTATCAGTGAAAAGTATCCTTCCAGGTTGTTTACAAAAGTCTGTTCTCAGTGATCCTGGTTTTTTGTAGTTACTTATAGTCCTTTATTCTAGAAAGCAGCTTTCCTCGAGGCCCTTTCTGGGATTTGGGGTGGTTTTAACTCTTTCTTCTCTACACCATTTTATTTAGTACTTTGCTGGGTTGTGTAGGTATTAGGCTGTTCTTAGGCTGGGCAGCTGACCTAGCACAAACACTGCAGGCAGGTTGTCAGTACTTAATCCCATTTATAACCACACTTTGCTTTTTCCATGCACAAGTTGCTTAACAGTTGAGGAAGGCCCTATATTTTGAGATACGCTGTAGCTTCCCCTGCTGCCCTCTTTAAAACAACATGTATTCCCCTCACAGGAGCGCTTTTCCTGCACTGTTGTGGGGCTGGACCCGCTCCCAGTATAATTTTTTTAGCAGTTATAACTGCTATAACTGTTTGTATAACTATGAACAAATAATTCCACTTCAATGAACTGAAATGAATCATGAGAGTTCTGGCCTGTAAGTATGAACTTAATACCATGCAAAAACTCATCAAACACTGGAGGAATAGAACACTTCTAAACATAACTATGCTTAGTTTAGTGTAACAGTGATGGGCTTTTACTATACATGGAATTGCATCATTTATAATCACAAAGATTGTAAAATTGGTATCAAATGTGAGTATCCATGGAAACTTGGCTGTTTCTGTTTATCTACCTGAACAATGTCTTTGTCAACCTCAAGTATTTCTCAGATCCATTCAATAAAATCTACTTGCTTCTTCCTGACACCAAATTCTGCAGATTCACCTTTAAACCCTTCCTTCCATCAAGCTTATTTTAACTTTTTAATTACAGGATCTACTACAGATTTTTTTCCAGCTTTTTCTTGCTTTTCCATTTAGTAGCGCTGGTACCTGATTTGAAATGTGCAAGCTGTATGGGTCCATTTTCAAATGCCACCTTAAAAGGTCTTTGTAAGGAATGTCCAGCAGAACTAGTGTTTATGATGCACTGGGTGTATTCTGTGAAACAGTTCACATTCGTAAAGTATGCCATATCTTGTCTTATTTTATTAAGAAGGAAATTAATGTATTTGTGCAATGCTGTTACTGAAACTTTATGCAGGAAAGAACATGGTTACTGTGAAAGCCACAGTTTTGATTATCCATTACCAAGCTGTATTGCCCGTGGAGATGAAGATACTGCAATTAATGTGGTTAATATAAAATGTTGTGCATGAAACAAAAAAAGTTCACCTATTTTTGTAGTTCTGAATTTCTTGAATAAATACAAGGTTAGCGTTTTCTGCTTTTAATAGGTCTAAATTTTTGCAAAGCCAATATTTAAGAACGGACAGCCCTCATCTAACCATATAAATACGTTCATCATTCCAGGAAGTTTTGGTTTGTGCTAAAGAACTCTCATCTTCCATTCAGGAGACAACATGATTTATTTGCTAATACAGTGATGTGTGTTTACAGTGCTGGAGTTTGTGGCAAGGAGTATATTTTTTTAAAAAAATTTACATACCTATTTTTAATTTATTCTGTCATACAAAACAGACTAATTTTTCAGCAAGGTAAGGATTGCAAGAACACATTAAAAAAATCTAGTTCTCCCCAGACTTTCAGCTAAACCAGATAGTCACACTTCCTCTTAGTAAAACTCACCAACTTAATTTCTACTCATAAATGTCTTATTTAAACATGAGGTTTCAAACATGCTTTATTTTTACATTTGTTGCTGGTAAAGTATTGCCATTCTGTCAGAGAGGTTTACAAGACCATGCATAGTTTCTTAATTAGTCAGAAAAAAAGTAAAAATTGAGTAGTGAGACAGGAATTGTACATTTAGTGATAGCGCAAAAATAAATTGTCAAAATCCATTTTTATAACACCATTCAGATAGTTTCAGAATCTAAATACGAATATTCCATGGGATCGTATGTTATTTCTGCATCACCTGTGTCCTGCGGGATGTTTAAAATGTTTTCAAATACCTTCATTAATGGACTAGTTTTATAAGCTTTTGTAGTGGACAGACTTTTTCAGGATGAGCGAAATATATGGCCAGTTAATGTGTAGCTTAGTTCATACAGCTGTACTTTCAGTGTATGCTCAAGCATCTGAACATACTCGTATTTACATATTATTCCTTTATCTAATAAAAATGCAGTTCTTACCCCATCGTGAAAGTAAGATCAAATTCTATCAGCAGATGTTAAAATATAGTTTCTGTTAATTCCTTCTTTCTTTTTTCCTAAAAGAAGAGTCAGAATTTCCTTTTCTATGACTAGGAGCGCAAAAGAGCACTAGAAGCAGAACGGCAAGCCCGAGTTGAGGAGCTGCTGATGAAGAGGAAAGAACAAGAAGCACGGATTGAACAGCAGAGGCAAGAGAAAGAAAAAGCACGGGAAGATGCTGCACGGGAGAGGGCCAGGTAACCTCACAATAATTTTGTTGGTTGCCTGCCCTTCACCATTATCCTTTCCAGCAAACTGCAGCTTCTCTATAACAACAGTACCTTCTTAGCTCTTCAGGCTTAGTATTTTCAAAAGTAACATTAATAAATATTCTTGATGAATGGTTTGAAAGAAGAAATCAGGTGAGTAACCATAAATTCTGTAATAGACTTTTGTATTCCTCAGATACATGCACGATATAACATGCAAGGCTGTATTTTATTATATTCTTCTTGGTTTTATTGCTAACAAGACCTTTTAATAATTTGCCTTTTTCGCATTTTAGCTTAGTTTTCAAAGGAAGCAAGATTAATGTCCCTGTGTTCCCCATTTCCTCCACTCTTCAGTAACTTTTGGACTTCCTGGCATCAATTTGAGTTCACCTTTTGTAGACACCAGAGATTACATTTGTGAAGCACAAAGCTGGGAAATCAGGCTTCGTTAATCCTGCTGCCTACAAACTACTTGTTTTATGTTTTTGCCCATAATCAAAAGTTCATAAAGGGCTTGTCATGTGGGCTCTTCTCTCTCTTTCTCTTGAGCCAAACATGAGGTACAGAGAGAATGAATGTTGTGTGGCGTTGCCGGGTGTGAGAAAGTTTTACTTTCAAGTCTAATTCAGGAAAACCGTTTTCTGCTTCTTGTTTAATCTGCCAAATTCTATTTGTATTCGCCTCCTATTACTCCCTCTATCTCTATAGTTCCACTGCCACAAGTGTTCCATAAAACGTAAATAGCAGTTTCTTATGACAAGAAGTGTTCACTAACGGTTCTTTAAACATTTTTATTGTCACAGCTTGTTTTCTTCAAAGTTGTCATGAAAAAGTGGGTTTTTTTCCCTCCCAAGTAAAATACTCAGAAATGTTTTGATCACCTTCTTTCATCTTCCAAAATCGTGAGTAATTCTGGATTGACATCATAAAGAGATTCACATGTCAATCGGCTGTTTAAATCTAATGAATTGTGGATAGAATCTATGGCCTTGCCCAGGACTTCATGGACCTTTGCTCAATATATTGAGCCAAAGTCACAATGAGATAGAGTGAGTTGGAAGGAATCCTTCAGTATCTTGTTCTCATTCACAGACGCTTAAGGAAGATTAGGACTAACGGGGAGCATTTTGGTTATACTGTTTTGGGCAGACAGGCACTGCATGTGTAAGGCTTCTGTATCTTTCTGAAATATGAGGAAACCCTCACAGTAAGCAAATGGAGGTAATTGTCCCATTGACATTTTGCCTTCTGAGGTGTTCTATGGTTAGAACTTACGTAAAGGCTCAAGGCACGTAATCTTTACTCTTTTTGTTTAATTGGTTTAAAATCTGCCACTTTGCACCCCACGTGTTTTGTTATGACATGTGAAGAGTGACAGATTGCGCTTGCCTTCTGTTAGTACTGTGTTTCAGCAAATTTCTTCTATATTTGCTAATATAGCACTCGGTTTTCAAATGCTTTGTTTTTGATATTGCAGTACTGTGCTTGCATTTGTTTTTCTTTGCCAGAGGCTGATTACACAAGAGAGATTCCCCGCCCGCCCCCTTTTTTTTTTTTTTTTTTTTAAAAAAAGAGGAGAACCTTAGCGAATAGGAAAGAGTAGGAAAGAATGTATGTGTGGTGCCCTACGACCTAGTGATTCTGTTATGTCAGAATGGCCTCAGAGTCATTGCATCTCCTTAATAACAGTTCTGAGGTTTCTCTAACATAGAAGAATTAGAGGAGGATTCAAAGTGTCCTGGTTTAGAAGTTGCAGGAGAGATGAACTTGACAGGAAGCTGGCTGTACTGTCCCTTCCATCTTGGACTTGGCATGTTTTGGTGGAACCTCGGGGTATCATTTGGTGTTTTGTTTTGTTGTTTTTTATTTTCCTGCTGCTAGGATTTGACTCTTATCCTGAAGATTTAATGCTTGCTGGAATGAGTAATTTTTGGAATATCTGCTTAAAGTTTCTTCAGTATAAGCTTTACCATGTGCATCTGGTGGTGATTAAAGCATCTGTATGAAAGGAATAGTGTACTTAAAACTGACTTTAAAAGCCCTTCTGCCCTTATGGTACATTAACTTGTTTCCAGTAAGGTTTTAGATGTAATTTCAGAGTATTTTATATTCCAGAGAGTTGAAATCCATAATATGGAAAATTTTGTTCTTGTCAATAGAAATCATAAAACTGTATAATGTAACCTAATCATGTAAAAAGCATGCTTTTCAGAAGGGCTTGTACAGGAATAATGTCGATGCTCTATAAATTGAAACTTTAGAATTTTGTTTCAAATATTATTAATCCAAAGTATGCAATGATATTAATTTGTCATAGTTGGTAGGATTAAACAAATATTTAAAAATGCATACTGAAAGGAAGAACTAAAATAAGCTTTGGGGCTTTGGGTCATGTGTTGCGATTTGTTTCAGCTCAGGAGCTCTTTAAAACAAAAACAAAGACTGTAGTTCAGTGTTTCTTTATATACCTCAGGGGAGGTGGCACATAAACTACCTAATGCTTCTCATCCATCATCTCTTCCTCACACGTCCTCCACCCACATTGTGTTTGGAAGAGTTCACTTATACTTTCTGAAAGAACAATTGTGTGTAGTGTTTATTGATAGACTTGCTTCCGCTGCCGTTGTCTTTCCTATCTGCTTTTACATTTTCTGTGGATCTTTGTTTTAAAATGTTACTTTATCTGAGCCTTCTACTTTTACTGAAATGAATTTGTGTTTTCTATGAGTTTTCTGTTTAAAAAACCAAAACAAGCAGAAATCCACACAAAACAAAAACCACTGCCATTTGGTTGATACTCTTCATGTTATCCTTTCTAGTTTGGTCACTCAAACTACTTTAATTTTAAAATGCCTTTTAAAAAGATGGCTAATGGCTTTGAATAACTTCTTCATTGCTCAGTTTTACTCAAAGCTTTCATTACTTTTTTTGTCCCTTCACAGCTGCCAGATGTCTAGGAGAAGTGTTTCTCTCCCATCCCAATTCTTTTTCTACAACCAGCATGCGTAGCTGACTTTCTTCCTTTTTAGGGTTTAATAGTTCCCGTGGCTTACTGATCCCTAGTAAGTTGTTCGTGATGAAACTGTTGTCTGCGGGTTTCTGCTCAATAATTATAGTAACAGATCAAGTTATATGTCTTGTTCTTCTCTTGAACAGAAAAAAATAATCTTAAGCCCTTCAATAGGGTGATGCTTAGGGGATTCAGAGGCTTTTGCTGACATACACATGCATGTACTTCGGCACTTTGCTGGGGAGGGGAAGGAGAGTTGCTGAAAGTGAAGAGGGCAACTGAAGTTTGAGGCATGATTGGATTTTTGGAAGAGGGATGTAGGGCAAGACAGGTTCAGTGAGCAAAGTAGGTCCTGACTGCAGTTATGTGCAGAAGGTGACAGTAAGATAAATGCCTAACCTTTTTTCTATCCTTTGGCATCTTGAGCACTGAGAATCGCAATAGTTTAGAGCATCAGTTTATCACTCATGACTGATACCTACAGTATCATTTGACATTGGTCAAAGTTTTATCTGTAAGTTCATATATTCAAACTTTCAGCGATCATAGTTTCTATAAAACACACTGCTCTCGCCGGTGATTGGTTTTTCTTTGATTCGCTGTTGTACCCTTCCCCTTTGGGTCACTGACTATTGCTGTTGGCTGGAGAATGCTAATGGTGGCAGGGTATCACATTTATCGCTGTTTTGTAGCGTCATGTTCATTGTATCATCATCCAGAGTATCATTGCTCTGGTTTGGACAGAGCTATGATCCAGGTTCTGCTGCAAAGGTTCAAGTGTTTGCCTTTATTAAATGATTGAAATGAAAGCATCTGTATTCTCAGTTAACTAAGTTGTTTTCTGTCGTCTGTCTTTTCTACTGAGCCATCTTCAACTTCATTTTTTTGGGGTGCTTGTTCTCCATTTCAAAACATAAATTAGTCAATAATATGCATGTTTTACATTATTACAAATTTTTCCTGTGTTTATTATCTTTTGGTTAGAGATCGAGAAGAGAGGTTGGCAGCTCTTACTGCAGCTCAGCAAGAAGCCATGGAAGAACTACAGAAGAAGATTCAGCTGAAGGTATAAAAGGATACTTTAGTTGAAAAATATATCAGCAATATAGAGTTTCTACAAAATTATTTTCAGCATGTATGTCTAAGTTAATAAAGATGTTACAGCACACTGTACAGTGTCCTGGATTACATAACTTCAAAAGAGATTTTTATTTAGACTTTTGCATTAAAAAGAGGAACTTGCTGTATAACAGACACTGTGTAGTTTGGAAAGAACAAGACTGCGCTGTATGGAGGTATGAAGCCTTGAACATAGGAACAAGTAAACCTGTACTTTCCAGGATAAGTCGAAGTAATTTTGAATTAAATCATGAGGAAATCAATCTGTAAAAACTCTCACGCTGTTTAGTAAAGACAGTTCACTAAACAGTCACACAAGGTGTTACAAAATTGATGCATCAAGTGTGGCATGCTGTTTCCTTTTGTTTCATGAAGGGCTCCAGTTATTTAATAAAATTGGCATAAGGATTGAACCCCTTGTGGTTCACCTGTTCAGCTGAATTGACAGTCCACTGGAGAACCAAGGTATCAAAAGTTTTGAAGAGGTACTCGCTGTTTTTCAAGAAGTGTAAAGACTTCTAAAAGACTAAATTATACTTTTACGGTTCTGAGTTGGAACTATGTATTAAAATTTCAATTAATGATAAATTATGTAAATTTTTATTCTAGGATGATTTGTGTATATGTACAAATAATTTTTCATTTCAGTGTTCTTTTCTCTGATCCAATTCTGAAGCACCAGAGCTATGTAGTTGTACTGTAGAATGCAGTTTTGTCATTAAATACAGGTTTATACCCCAGCCTCTGATTTTAAATAGTAGTTAAGAGTTTATTCCATTCTCGTGAGGGTTAGATATGAAAACCCACTGAAAGAGTCCAGTGAACTGTGCCTGCTGCTGCAGATAAATAAGTAATTTTACTTCAATTTGTACTTCATGATTTCGTATCTGTCAGTGAAAACAGCACTACATGAGTTACATATTTGTAGAATTGAAAATTGAACTTGTATTTGGTAAAAGAGTGTTTCATTAAGAACAAAACCAGAACTGAGATGTTAAATGTAAGGAAAAGATTTACAGAAGGATTTGCAACAGGTTATTAATTGATAATCACCTATAAAACAAAAATAGTGCTGATGGGTTTTTAAATCATAGCACAGTGTTAAAACGTCTATGATGTGTGGTGACTTTTAATGCCTTTCAGAAATAAAAAACAGTTTCAATTTAACAGAAGTTCATCCTAACTGTACAATATTTGGTAATTCCCAATATTTCTTTGCACAGTTTTAATTCCATTTGCTGTAATTCAATGTGTTTTTTCTTCGTTGCTTTGATTGTTTTCCATTCAGCATGATGAAAGTATTAGAAGGCACATGGAACAAATTGAACAAAGAAAAGAGAAAGCAGCTGAATTAAGTAGTGGAAGACATGCTAATACTGATTATGCACCAAAACTTACACCATACGAACGAAAAAAACAGTGCTCGTTATGCAATGTAACGGTAAGTTGGATAGAGGGAATAGTCAGAATTGCAAGGCCATCCTAAGCCTTGAAGCTGCAAATTATATTTCATTCACAGATGACACTACTCTACATCTGCTGTGTCCCTGCTCTGCTCTTGTGAAGTGCACCTTATTTGGGATTCTTCTGTCTATAAATCAGGTGGTTTAGGAAAGATTTGAAAGAACTGTAGAGTTGTAGATAGAATGGAGAGTGTGGACAGTACTCAGTTATTAGCTGTCTCTTCTAAGAAAAGCAAGAATTAGGGAGCATCAAATGAAGGTACTTAAAAGCTAGATTTAAAGCAAAGAATGTGATTCTTTACCTAGCAGGTAGCTGAGCTGTGAAAACCTTGTTGTAAGACCCTGTGGATATTTGAATTTAATGTGAGTTCAGAGGATGATGGGGCAAGTTTCATTGAATTGAAAATCGCTGAAGGTTACTAGATACAGAGAAACCACACCAAGCTGAAGAAGTTCTTGAACTAAGTTTGGTTGGAGGCTTAGAAGTGTTGAAGGGGAGAATCAGTGTCCACTTAGTTTCTTCTTTTACTTTTCCTTAGGTGTCTTATTTTTTGGTCACTGTTGGAAGCCATGGGCTTTGCTAGGCAGACTTCTGATCTCAACAGGGTATCTCTTCTTGTGTCCGCCATTCTGTATGTCCCAGGAATGGTGGAGAAGAGGAAGCCATACAGTCACTGAGTAGGAAGCAGGGAGATTGTTCGTGTTGATAACTGGTTTTACTGATTTTCAAAGACTATGCATTATTGAATAAAGCCTTATATCCTACTAAGCATTATTTCTCTTTAATTGCTGAATTAAACAAGGTTGCATGGGATCGCTTCAGGCAATACTGGA
>NW_010535253.1:43562-104437 GCF_000687285.1 Phaethon lepturus | reverse complement strand
CAGCAGACTGGAGTCTTTTATACTCACTGATCATGTATTTCAGAATGAAAGTCCAATACATGAAGCTAGATTGAAGTCAAAATGAGATGAGAAGCCAAGATTTTAAAAAATCTCTTATTATACTGCTGGCTAGCGAATCATTATGTGATTTACTCTTAAGTCCTGCATAAAAAATGTTCATGTAAATTAGGTTGAGGAATAAAATACTGTGCTTGAAATTCTGAACATACTCCTGACAAATTGGCATATGTTATATTTAAAATACTGTTACTTACAGATGACAGAATTATCAAGGAAAAAAAAATTACTGTTAAGTCATTGTCATTACAGATTTCATCAGAAGTATACCTTTTTAGTCACATTAAAGGGAAAAAACACCAACAAGCTGTGAGAGAAAACAGTAGTATACAAGGACGAGAGCTTTCAGATGAAGAAGTGGTAAGTTTTGTAATATATCTTTTTCTATATTCCAGTTGTATATGCCATCCAGCCGAGTAGCCCAAGAAAGTCTTGAAAATTCTTATAAAGGAATTGAACAAGAATATTTGTGTTAGCGTGGGAATAGTAGTGCCTTTTTGAATATAGACTCCCAATGAAAAGGAATGAAAGAAACAGTGGATTCAAACGCTTAGGCAATTGCCATTTGAAATAGATTGTGTATAGAACGTGACTAATTGTTTTTCTATTAACCCAAAGGCATTTTTCATCTCACTATATTTATCTTTTCATCATAAAAATCTGATGTGTTGCAGGTGTCTACATTTTGCTTTACTTTATTTTGTTCCTTCCTGTTGCTTAAAATATCTTAGTCCTTTTTTTAGGTTATCAGATGTGCTGTCCTATGCATCAAGGTCAATAATGCTGAAAATTGTAGTGTTAAATTACTTTAGAATGTAATATTGAAAATGCCTTGCAAGTATTAGTGTTGCTAGAAAGAGCAATAATTAGATTTTCATGAACTTCTTTAGAACAATTGGCACTTAGGGTGATTTTTAGAAAACATTGAGGACATTTTATACTAATTCAAGAAACTATGCTGTTGTGAAGAAAAGACTTCTGAATGATTGTCTGATTTACTTTCTCATTGCTGCTGCCTGAATTGAACTACAGTATTAAGTCAAGGCCTTTTCTATGACAAACTGTAATAGTCAGATTTTAAGTTCTGTCTTATACAAAAAATTTCTGAATGCTCGTGTATTATACCCGTCAGATGTTAGGAAGAAATACTGCACGAGCCAATTCTCCAGAGCTGATTCAGATTTAACTTCATTGTGTTTGGAAATCTGTTTCTAGACAAGCTGGTTCAGATGATACTGCTCAGTACTCTAATTTTTTGGCTGTCTTCGCCTTTCCTCCACAGTTCTTGTTACTGTTTTTATTTATTGAATTCTCTTAGTTTACAGCTTCTTACATCCAGTAGTAACATCTTTTCTTTTCCTTTTTAAAAAGCTATCGCTGAAATCCACAGAGGTGGTAATCACTGGGAAAGCAGAAAAAGAAAACTGGAGAGATACAGTAGTTTGGAGGAATAAATTTTAGCTGAGTTGCAGTTTGTCTACCCCTTCCTAATTCTAAAAAAAGTACATAAATTATTTTTTCAGTTTCTTTTTTTCTCTTTTACAGTGGTTAGTGGGAGTTGTGTGGGTTTGAATTTGGTTTTAGATGCCAGGTTTACCTAATTGGATATATGGGAGAAGGCTTCATACTGCATCCGTTTTCCTAGAAATAACAAGATTTCCCAGAAACTTTCATGTTGGTACACGCATCGAAGTGTGGGCAATCTATAATACTGAAATTTTCTTGTATCTATCTAGCCTTTGCTTGTATCTGTCTAGCAGATGCATTTTGATAATTGAACTCTGGTTCTTGCTGGGCAACTGTCCCAGATGAATACGGAGGAAAACAGTGAACTAGGTTTTCTTTTGTCTGGGTGTTATATGCTATTCACAACATCTAATTTGCTAGTTTAACAATTCCAGCTTCCAGAAAAAGGGATCACATTAAAACAGCTGCATTTGTGCCCAGTTGGTGAAAAAGAAGTTCCACTAGAGGGCACAGATATCTTGATTTTTGTGGTGTCCAACATCATATGCTTAAATCCAGTGTTTTTCAGCTAAACATTTTGACTTGAACTTAAGATCAAGATTAAGGTTAAATGTATGGGATTTCTTGAATGTGTTCTTAGTGCAGGAGCAAAAGGAGAGAACAGTTTTAACTGAACGAACAGCTTGATGATTACAATAGCAGATATAAATATTCTTAATCAAGTTGGTGCATAGTATTTGGCATACTGGCAACATATGGATTCTTCCATTGTGAGATATTTAATGTATTATTTATAGCTATGTTTTAATTAGACTGAGTATACAATTCTGAACTATACTGTTGTAATCTGAAATTTCCTCGGCCTGAGGCCCTCTCTGTTTTGGTTTGGTTTGTTGTTTTTGGGGTTTTTTTCCCCAAAGAGTAGTAATAAGATATACATGCTAGAGATATGGTCACTGTAAAGTAGAAAAGCGATTTTATTTATCAATCTGCTTTGTGTACCTCTTTATTCAGCACGCATAGTTAATGCCAAACTTTGCCTCCTCCACAACAAAGCATTCAGTAACTTTAGCTAAGTTTTGAAATACTTGAGAAAAAATTTCCAAAGTATTATATAGAAGTAAAACTGTATTCCAGGGAAGCATTATAATATTCATAGTTACTTACTCATCACTGTTTTCAATTTTTTAGTCAGTGAAGGTATCTGTAGTGAGAACACACTTGTGCTACTTAAAGTTATTACTTGTCATCTGTGCTGTCTTTAGATTATATACATCTTGTCTGTGACCCTTCTTCTTTGACATAAAAGATTTTATTTATATCACCTTTGACCTAATAAAATTCCACCTTTAACCTTATGCACTTGACACCTCAGATAACTTAGTCTTGCTCTTTGGCTCATTTTGTGTTAAGCCTGTTCAGTATAATAGGTAGCTGCCTAGAAAGAAAGCTTTTTTTTTTAATTGTAATCTGACCATAGAATTTCTTTATTATTGCTTGAGAAATCACAGAAGGACTTGAAATATGTTTATTTTGACTGTATTGGTATCATGGAAGGTAAGATTGTAGTATCCCCTTAAGACTTTGGAAACCGATTTAAGTAGGTGATTATATATATGTCTTCATACCGTAAGGATTTTTGTTGGTTGAGTTGACTGTAAGCAAAAAGTTAAAAGCTCTACTGAACGATCATTGACACGGATTTCTCTGGGCCAAGTGGATGCTAGTAGTTGATCTTGCCAGATTTGAAAAGAAATGTTATATTCTAGGTTTTTTCCCTTTGCTATAGCATCTATAGGTTCTGTAATTTTACAAACATTTTCAGAGAGAAAAGTGGGCTTCATTTTGGAGCAGTTTTCCATTGTTCTGGAATTCAGCATATATTATGCTTAATCCCGGCATATATTGTGCAAGAGCTGACAGCTAGTATTAGGTCATCAATAAGATGAATTCACTTGCAGATGCAATAAATTTGGTGAAACTCACAAAGAAAATAGTTTTGTTGTGAATGAAGATACTAACAGTGAAAAAGCATAAAGTTATTTCTAAGCTTGTTTAACAGCTTCATTTTATCTCAGCTTTTTGGGTTTTCTTCTTTTGGGTATTTATTAGTCTTCAGCTGAAAAGGACGTACATTTCTTTTAAAGCAAAGATCTGTTGATTTGGAAACAGTGGTTATCGTGTGAAAGCCAATTAAGCTCTATTCATATTTTTTACTTCCTTTTTAACTTTTCTTTTGTCCCGTCTCTTATAAATATATTCATTCATGTAGATGGCAAAACTCTTTCAGCAGGGTAGGCTTCAGGCTAAAAGTCATCTTTCCGTCATTGTATTTCTGAAACTTGAAATGCTATCGCTGTCCCGCATCCTTTCACCATTATCTTCAGTCCAGTAGCAATGTTCTGTCTACATTTTTTCTCTCTGCTTAAATGCATGTCTTCTTCCATCGAACTCACAGCTTTACCTTCTTTTTAGTTCACTATGTTCTATGCTATTGATTTCCTGTCCCCTCTCTTAATATTCATATTACTTTCAGGTTCAGCAAAAGATATAAACAGTGTATGCAGTTTGGTTTCATTGACTTCACTGGAATCAATTAGTATGTTTGAAGTTATGACTAATTGTTCTGCTGAATCAAAGCCTGTGTGACACAAAGGGCTTTTGACACAAAGGGCTTTTGACACAAAGGGCTTTTGACACAAAGGGCTTTTGACACAAAGGCCGTCAACTGAAGAGTTGGCTGCTGAAAGCCATAGGACAAGACATGGTGATTTCATTAGACTGAGGAGTCTCTGCAAGGACCTTGTAGACGTTTGCTCCCACCTGTAGCTCCAAGATTATTTATTAATTTTTATGCCCTCCTCTGCTTTCTCTTTTTTCTTTGCCTTTCTTGTCTATCCTAGTTTGCTTTGAGAAATACATGTCATCAGTAATCCTTCTAGCTTGCTTCCTTTGAACCAGTGTCCTATCTCTTGTCTGCATCTCCTGTCATTTAAATACCATGGTTTAAAGGCACTTTAGAGTATAAATCATGTAATTCCATGCAGTCTATGAATGTCTCTAGTAAGTGAAGAGTCCTTCTAAAAAACATATGAAATAGGTAACTTGGCAGGCTTTGGTTAATTTATATGAGGTGCATGCTGGAACGTTATGTATTCCAAAGCAGGGTGGAGGAATATTAATGAACCTTTGTTTGCAGGTGTGAAAAATGTGCGCTTTTTTTAATCAGGCAAGAAAACTGACTCTATTGTCATGATATAAATGAAACAAAGAACTTCTTAAGAGGTATATTTAGATCGAATGAGAATATAATCCTGTGACGGAGCAGAGAGATTGTTGTTGTCTGAAGATTGACGGTGTTAAAAGGTGAGGATTTATAGAAAGGCGTGGTTGCTTGAGCCCACCCACATTCCTCTTAAAAAACCCCGGGTAGTCAGTGGCTGAAGCTTACTCTGTAGCGTGGGTTGTCAGGTTGGCTGGGGCTGCAGCGCAAGCCTTTTCTGGCATAGGTCTCTCTAGATTGTAGCGGGGTCTGATTTACAACGTGCATAACTGCGCTGGCGCGTTCCCCTGGTACAGACACGGTTACACTGGCAGGATCGCGCTTTTGCCAGGATGTGGTGAGAGGCTGCCTGAGAAAGCAGAGTTGTGCTGGTACAAGTTCTTTTCCAGCCATGTAAGGTTTATAGCTAGTGCAACACACAAACAAAGTTGATGTTCATGTGAGTTTGAATTTCTGAAAGCTTTCTAGGGGCGAGGCGTTGTTTTTCTTAAAGAAATCAAGCTGTTTTCTCAAAGTTGTGTGCTGCTTCCCTTATTTCTTACAGAGGAAATTACTGAGGGAAAGGGATGTGGGAATGTTTTCATGCCTGACCTTTGCTCTTTTTCTTCTGTATTTACAAGGAGCTTTCTTGTCTGGAGACATGGTGATGCCTGGACTTTGCTAATTTTTTTTTTTTAATTCACTATATTTTCATTAAAATTAAATTATATATAACTCTTGTTTTATTGCGTCAGCCTTAGCATTATTGGGAAAAATGCTATTTTGATTTCCTTTCTGAATAGAGTGTTTTCAAGTTCTTCTATGTAAATGAAGAGTAGTATCCTGTGAACTCCTTTGGTAACCTATCTAAAAGATACAATTAAGCAAAATGGAAAATAATAACACTAAAGATGAACACTTTTTTCATTTTGTCTAATAGAGGAGTTTGAGGTATTTATACCTGTGGGTATGTGGTCTTTTAAAAATTGTTTTGCAAGATTAATAGTTCCCTTTTTTCTTCTTGAACATTCATGTGTATGTTACGCGTCTGCTTATATTGTGTTGCCAAGTGTGTTTTTAGCCGTCTCCATTTATTCTCAGTTTCACTCTAAGTAATGAAAGTCCTTAGCCTTCAGTTTTAAGCTCTCATGTTTAATTATTCAATGCTCTGGACTAAGCTTTTACGTGAGTCTGATTTTTTCAGCTGTGAACTCCATATGCCTAACATTTGCAGCCTTGGTCTTACCCTGGTGTGTGTTTGCACTCCAGCCTCTTTTGAACACCTAAATGTTCAGTTATGACCATTAAAGTACAAGGAAATGATCTTGATTTCAGCTCTGGTGGTATATAATACTTAAGTCATTCCTGTATAATACAGCGGTGCATGGGTTTGGTCATAAGTTGAACAATATTCCTGTTTCTTTTATCCACAGAGTTGCAGAATACAGACATCGTTGTAAATTCTTTTTTTGCTTGGCATCTGATAAAGTTTTTTAACAGTAGCCCATTTTTCTTCTCAGTTGCTAGTGGAAGCAATCTGTAAATCACCTACAAACAAGAACTCCTCATCCCCAAAACGCCTCAGTTTCTGGTTGAGTTTGCTTTAGTCTTTTTTTCTTTTCTTCCCCCCCCCCGAAGAGGGGCAGATTCTTTTAGAGAGGGGCTATGTTTGGCTAGAGGAATGGAATTAGGCCAAGCATCTGTGGTCCATTTTTGTTTATGAGTGTTTCATGTCTGTTGGATACCTGTGGTACTTTCAGCACAGGAACCCTGGCCTTGTAATTCTGCTGTGAATACATTTGTCCTAGGAGAAGCTGTCGTGAAGGATCATGTAATTACGAAGTTTAATCCATGATGCAGTTTGCAGAAGGTCTCTCAGTACTCTATACATCAATTCTAGTTTTTTTGTACTTTGCTAAGTAATAGCTTCTTACCTTTAATATATTATAAAGCGTTGTTTTTCTTGGCAAAAACGTACATGATTAATTGTTTATTGGCTGTGTCTTTAATTGTGATAGATCATTGCCAACAGCTGCACCCTTCCTCCTTTTGGCTTGGATATCTTGAATATTCACAGCCAGTAAGAAAAACTACTGCTGGCAGGGCCAGCTGCACTCTCATTTCCCCCTTTCTCTTGCTTGCCCTTGCAGCCAGATGATAATGTCAGTGCCTTCCCGCTTGCTTTCCCAACCTGCAGAGTGATGCTTTCCATGTCCAGCACGCAGAATTCTCATTCCCGTGGAAGAAACAGCTTTACTTTGCCTTCTGTTCCCACATTTGGAGTGACAAGTGGGAATGATATTAAAAATTCTAAGAAATAGCTGAAGCTACTATTCAGAATATTATTTGCTGTTTATAGACAAATGACACGGGCCGTTGTGCCATTGAATTTATGGACAAGCAAGGCGACTAAAAGTGCAGTCGCTATTAACAGTGAAAATAGTATTTAGTCTGGACATGCCAAAAAGCCGTATTGAATTCAGGAAGTGAATGCAAAACTACTTTTACAATGGAAAGGTCAGTCTTCAGTTTTGAATTAATAATAAAAGTTTTTCAATGCTCAATACTAATTTTCTAAAATCCATTTGAGCGTAGAAATGTGAATAATAGAAATCTTGATTTTGAGAAAATAATATCTGAATATCCATTACTTTATTTTCATAACTGTTTCTTCACATACGAAGCACTTAATGATAAAATAAATACCTTCCTTATTTTGAACCTTCTCCGTATTTTGGAGTGGATCATCGCTTGCGGTGTTATAACAGTATTTGATCACAAACATTTGATCTCTTTATCATTACGCATTAATGACCATTTGTATTTCTAGCTCTCATTGGTTATGATGTTGAAAATGGAATTTTACATTTTATATAACTCATAGTCTGCTTCAGCATCTGTTTTCCATATTAAATATTGTCCTAGGCTATGAGGAAAAACATAAAATACTGAGGAGTTTTGTTGAAATGTGTAATAAAATCATGAACAAATATTCCTGTGGTAACATGATTTAGAATTGAACCTTAAAAACCTCTTCAAAATTTGGCAAATACATCCCTTAAGTGATTATATACAAGTAAGAAACCATTATTCCTGACATTGGTAATAAATATCAAAAACATTTTAAAATTATTTTCTTTCTGTTAGAGGGTATTGTGTATTTTGAAACAGGTAAAGATGTTAATCCAAAAGATATATGTAGCTTCAGAATAGTTACCTATTGATTTGCTAGAATATATTCCATATGTTTATACAAAATACTCAGTTTGCTATTAATTTTTTTTATTAAAATGGTAAACGAATGACAGCAATTATTATGTGATCTAAGCTTACTACAAGTATTTCTTTATAATATTCCTCATGTTTGTGTTAATGCCGATACTAGAGGGCAAGTAAAAACAAGTGTTTAGAAGTTCTGAAGATTGAATTTAGATAAATAGCTAGAGTCAGATATTTTTCAAGCTACCTTTGTCTGCAGAATTGGGTTAGAATATTTATAAGAATGCCTTTTCTTTCCAAACTTGGGTATTCAAGGTTGGAAAGAATACAAAAATAATAAGAATAACCAGTCTTAAGGTATTCTGGCACTTCTGCTTCAGTTCTGGCCAGAATCCAGAAATACAGAAGGGAATGAAAATGAAAAATAATAGAGAAAAAAAAACCCTATAAACTTTTCAGATTCCAAGAAGGTCACTTTGGCTTAGTTTTTTGGGTGAAAGTCCAATAGCTGGAAGGGTTTTCCACTTAGATGAATTGGTTAGTTTATACATAATGGAATCATAGCTAATTAAGCATCGTGTCACACTCTGTATAAAAGGCACCATACTTCGGAAAGGTCAAGCCTTTGCATGCCGGTTGCTAGACAGTAGGATTTCATTTCTGCGCTGCTTTGGGGTAGCACAGGACACTCCAGAGCTTCTAGAAAGCGGCAGAAAATACTTGATATACTACGTGATGATCCTGGCCACTCCTGCCAGCGACTGACTGGCTTCCGGCTGGAGGATTTGCAGAGCCTTCCTTCCCTGGCTGTTACTGCTACGTATCGGGAGGAATATAGTGCTTCGTGAGAGCCAGCAAGGAGCAACGTGCGCACAAGAGAACAGAGGATCTTAAGTTATGGCTGCCCTACAGCAACAAATGCCAGGCGGCGATTTTCTTCTCGGCTTGAGCAAATACAGATGCTTTACTGCGATACTGTCCTACCTCTGCGATCTTGCCCCAGGCAGATTTCATAAAAAGGCAATGCTTACTTAGAAAGGGAAATAAGTATTTGTGTTATGCTCACTCCTAATTTTAGAATGAGGAAATTTTGTTAGGAAGAATCCTGTTTGGCACGCTTTACATCACAATTTAATAATGTTACTAGAAATATTTGCTGAGTAGTGAAATAAATAGTAGCTTATATGTAATACAGAGAGCCAAAAGTGTCATAGTCACAGAGACTAGGAAAATAATTTTGCAGTTGTGTTCTGGTTTGACAAATACTTACGTATCCAACATTTCATCTGCCAGGGTCAGATATGTGGATGTTGTTGCTCTAATCGGGTCATTAAATGGGGAGAGGTAGTCAAGAGTGTTGGTCTTGTGAATGGGTATTGTAAGAAGAAGGTGTCAATTAGGAAATTCATTCTCCAGCTGTTGTGTTGTATGTAGATTACCAAGGTTCAGAATCCAGATTATGGTATAGTTTTTCTCATTCAAACTGCAGTGGACTGTACTCAACTGTATAGCATTTCAGCATTTTGTAGTATTTGATACACTTTTCATGGAAAAAGTTTACAATTATGTTTGTTCTGGAGTCTGAAAAAATTACTGATTTCAGAGAATATTGAAAGTAATGCTGTAATCCTTGTAATATAAACATGTCCTATAAGAAAAAGGGGTGTAATTCAGGGTATAGAGAAAATCCTGGTTATAAGAAGGGCTTAGTCAACTAAAATTATCAACTTCAAGATACAAAATGAACTGGGTAGTTTTTCTGTTTCAGGCAGTTGAATGGGACTAGGCAGTAACCTGCAAGAATGTGGCTTCATGGGTGACCTTATTAGTTTTAGCTATAATCGTTTTGGCAACTCGGTTTCTCATGTAGTTTGTAGATGAGGCCCATCTGTTGCCTTTGGAAAGCTTCAGGATTCTCAGTGACTAAAAGTCAGAACAGTTGAGGATGGAGGGAGAAGAGGGGAAAAGCAGAGACCTTTTTTGTAAATAATCTGATTTCCGTTTTGTCTGCTTGTGGTAGCTGCAGTTTTACGTGTGCATTTAATGTTAGTTTTATCAAGTATGAAAAGCGATGGCAGAAATCTTGATACGTAATGGCCATCATAGCTGGTTCTATTTTAATCCTGAGATGAGAAAGTATACTGTTAGGACAAAACCAGCAAAATTACTATATTATACATAAGTCTTTAAAAAAAAGCTTTAGAGAAATCGCGCAGCTAAAATTGACATTGCTGGTGTAGAAACTGAAACTAGGTGGTGTAAATATAGACCTTAATAACAGAAGCTTTCATGAGAAAAGAGCCTTTGTTTAATAATGCTTTGCATTTATAATGGCCTAAATTCTGCAAAGATCTGGTGGCTTACTAATATCTGAGGGTTTGGGGTCAGAATGTGCTCGACATAGCACAGAATTAGGCCAGTAATGCCCCTTCACATTGTCATAAAAACAAACCTTGAATGCCTCTACAGAGAGGGTAAATCAGGCTCAGAAATTCTTACTGCATTTAGCATTACTTATATAAAAATAACAGTAAAGAAAAGTAAAAGGCTTTCAGGAAGAAGTGACTGGATTATGCAGTTATTCTGCATTACCTTTATTAGAAATAAACAAAAAAATGTGAAATTAAATAGTTTCGTTACTGTTTAAATAAAAGCATTCAGAGGATGACAAAAGTTTGCTTTCTAAACGCTGCACTGGCTACACTCACTTTCATACACTTACGGCAATTACTTTTATGATATGTTAACCTGTCCAGCTAATGGTTGTGCAGGTAAAATTACTCATTAACTTAACTATTTAAAGATTTAGACATACTGTACTTCAGTGTGACTTGCTGGATTTAAAAACCTTTATTTTTTCGGATAGCTGGTAGGAGGTTAATAAAACATGGGAATAAATATTTTTACACTGCTCTGAAGCATAATATAGCAGCAGCTATTTTCAGATGTCAGTTGTCATTCAGTACCGAGCTATTAGTTATACTTGTTTCACACCTGAATGGTGTGGATCTGCCTCCTGTGATAATCCTACGCTTTGATCTATACCTTCAAAAAGTGACTGGTTTTGTGACACAAGGTATTATTACTCTAGTCTTACTTTAATGAGCTGTATGTATGAAGTCTGATATTAATCCAAGCTGCCACACGTGAAAGCTGAGAACTCTGAGAAACATCGTTCACGAAGGTGCTTGAGTTCATGTGAACAAAATGGTTTGTAACCGTCCTGTGTGCTACTGACAGCAAGACCTCTTTCGGCCCTCACCGCCTGGTAAATGAATGTGCTTGTTGAACCCTGTAGTTCTCTTCGAGTCGGCTGCTAAAGCCACAGATGAGATTAGGAAAAAGAGATGAGTGTCTACTAAGGGGATACAAGGCTTTGTCTCACTCGTTTCTGCCTAGCAGACGTCGGGTACCGTGGTTGCAGTTGCCGTCGTGCAGCGGGAGGACAGCAGGCTGGCTGCACCTGGATGGAGGTGTTCTGCCCCTTTTGTAAGGTGGTGTCCGTTTCAAAGCGCGGTGTTAAACTCCATTTTGCTCTGCTGTCACTTTGAAGGATACAGGAAATAGTTTGAAGATCTGGTGAACCAAGAAACCAGTTTCACTGTTGAACAAAGATGTAGAGCTACAGTAATAGTCCTTGTTAGTTTTGTATATTTACGAGTGAGGTGCAGCACTTGGGAGGTAAATTAATGGTAAGTTACAATGCTAAGGTGTACTAGTTCAATTGGGAAAGCAGGGATGTACATATCAAATCCCACTGAAATAATTAATACCGTTTTTTTTAATAAGCGAGCATCCACAAAAAGTCACTAATTGCAGGAATAATGTCACAGTCTGTTTGGAGGAAGTCCTTTTTTTTTCTTACCATTGAAAAACTTGAAACCATCAGTTTCCTGTGAAGTTTGAGCCTTACAACCAGGGTTTTGTTTTCTAAAAGAAAGTTTAAGGGAAAAGCTATTTTTAAGCAGGTCTTCAGGGATACAACTCTCTGAGACAACAAAAATGAACTGGGGTTTCATGACCAGCGCTGGGATGGTCTATATGGTGTGCTACCACAGATTGCTTAAGAACTAACTCATCAAAAAGTGAGGTATATTGCTAGTCTCGTACTACGGAATCATGCTCAAAGGGGACAGCCTCGCCAGATACCTTCAGAAAGCTTTCCTTTAAGCACTTCCTGCTAAAATTAAAAAAATAATACTAAGGGGGGCAGGGAGTGCTTACAAAAGCTGTTAGAATTACTGTTACATATGGATATAGCAATATCCATGGTTTGAACAACTTGGACAAATACTTCGGGGGAAAAAATGTTCAGGTGTACTGGGAGTTATACAGGGTAGGCAGTATTACCAAGTTAAAGTCAGCCTTACTTTTAGAATTTGCTTGGATTATTATGCTTGATTTCGTATGTCTAATATTAATTCAGCATTCATTTTGCCTTCATATGATTTAAGATAGAAATTTCAATTACTATTTTGATGAAATATCTATTGCTAGGTTATATTATGCGGCAATGTTTTACAAAAACTAAATGGTCTTTTTCCAGGAAATTTCTGAGAGATTTATTTTTTTTTCAACAGGCATAATATTTTCTTGAATCAATGAAAGAAGATGTAGGTTGTTTTCTGGAAAATTTTATCTATAAATTTGTTTAACACTTCACCTTTCACTGTGAAGGATACTTACCAAAAAGGAATAACCACACCTGCTTGTGGCACTAATCATTTTCAAGGATAAATTATCCTAATAAGCAATGGTGACCTATACTTCATAATATGTTCAGTATTCTATAAGAAAACAAATATAAAATAAGCCTCAGTCACAAAAAAGTGGTAAATACAGTCTTATAACTGGCATTAAGCTAGTTGTTTATTGTTATTTGTAAAAATAAACTTGATAAATCTGGCTTTTGTAGCCCAGTAGCACAAGCAGCCACAATGCAGTATGGAGATCCGGTGTTCACTTGTTGCGAACGGGGTATTTGTACAAGAGATTTCAATAGTGTGAATGTGTCTGTTAGTCTTCTGTTATTGTAGCGGAACGTTGCAGTGTCATGCAGAACGAACACCAGGGTGCACATATTCATCAAGCGACGTAGGCGAATTGAGGACATTGTAGTGGTTTAAGTGGGTCAAATTTGTGTAAGCTGCTTGCGCCGACAAGGGTCTGAAGTACATTGCTCGCTCGGAAGAGGTTAAGTTCCGTAATGCACATTGAAATTGAAGAGTAGGATTAGAAGGGGCACTCAAGTAGAAATCCTTCTCGGGCATTGAAATCTAAGTTGCTGTATAGAGACTTACAATAAATTTCTAACTTGAGAGAACTGAGGAAAAATAAGGTAGTCAACAGTTTAGCAGCTGTGGGGGTTTTTTGTGTTTGGTTTTGGTTTTTTGGGGGGGTTTCTTTGCTTGGTTTTGTTTTTTGGGGGATTTTTTTTTTTTTTTTTGCATGGGTAGTTTCTAGGTAGTCTGCTGGTCATTGGAATTGTTACAAGCTTCTACACGTCCGTTCCCAGATAGCGTAGGTCGGTCAAAATTGAGGACTGCTTTAGGGGAATAGCTTTGTTGGTTATTAATTTCTAAATTATAAGTATTTATTTTAAATGTAGACCTTGAACTGCATTGGCTTAGTCTATACATCGACTGAAAGTACCTCTGAGGAAACAAGAATTTTTTGTAACTTTAAAAAAGAAATCTCAAAACAAAGCTTTTATTCAGAATCATGAGGTGTAATTACATTCCCTTTTCTTGCATGCCGTTATGTCAAAACTGTACTATTTCATAATTAAAGCATTTCTTCTGTGTGCAACTGAGATTTTACCAATACTTAACTAAAATGCAAATTTCCTAATGTGAGAGGAAAAGTAATATTCCCATCAATAATTGGTAACATTGTAAGTAGTGAATAGTTTCAATGTAGTTTAAGAAAAGTTAAAACAAGTTTAGATTTTCATGAAGGGTTAAAATAATAAACCAGAATTAATTCATGGAATATAAAGAGTTATGTTGGTAAGGCAGGCCTTTGGTTTCACATAGCTGTAAAAGGCAGCTTGGAGAAGAGAGAGAATGTCAGCTTGGAGTTCATACCTGTTCGGTAATGATCTCTTGAAAACGAGGGACAATATTCATTCTCCTTTACTTCTCTCAATAATTAATCTCCCTTCTCCTTGAAATACCCATGATGTATTCTTTGCAGTATGAATTAATCTCTTTTCCAAAATTTATTTCAAGTTTTTTCTTCACTTTTTTAATCTTTCGTTAAATGCTTACCACTGCTGCTTCCTGGGAAGATAATCTCCATCACATACTGTAAGATTAAATATTATTTCAATATTTTCTGCAGGAGCATCTGTCATTAAAAAAGTACATTGTGGATATTGTGATTGAGAGTTCTGTTCCTGTGGAACCATTAAAAGACGGAGAGGAGAAACAAAAAACTAAAAAGAAAGCAAAAAAGCTAAAGGCACGGATGAACTCCAGGTAATACAAATTTCTTTTTAATTTTTCTTCTTTAATTTTTGTTCTAAAATTTACCTTTTGTCCTTCGGTACCAGTGCAGCGGAAGGATGAAAAAAAATTGAAAATTATTTGGTTTGGGAGTGTCTTGAAAATAACACTGATGAGCCTAATTTATGGCCACTTTCTCTGATTGAGAAAGAAAACTGAGTATCGATCTGGAGCCCTTGGTTTCACCTGTTAAGAGCTTTTCTCATAATTGGATGCCACTGCCCTGCCAAAACTGTAGCCTCTGCTAGCATACAATAGCATGTTTAAATTTGTGTAAACCATGCCTATTTTTCTTTCTAGCTATTGATTTTTAAATGAAGTATCAAAGAAAATCAATAGTAATCAACAAATAGAAGTCAGCCTGCTGTAGTGTCAAATCCCATGACTAAATTTAATCATTTTTTGTTGCCTGTCACAACAAAAAAGAAAGTTAAAAATACCTTAAAATGGAAAGTGAGTTGTCAGACCTGCAATTTGTTATTAGTCTAAAAAGTTACATCTGCAAATCAGTATGATATGCAGGACATCATGATATCATGAACTGGCAGTCTTTATAGCTGAATAGTCCCCAGCTGAGGTTAATACTTAACTGAATATTATAACATGTTTTTTGCATTTATCTCTAAAAATATTCTCAGAAGGTAAGAATCTTAGTTACATATTTTCTCTGCCTTGTTTTTAAGCACGAAGGGTTACAGGTAAGAGAAAAACAGCTGAATGGATTTTTAGAGCGACAGTAAGGATGAGATATTTTATTAACTTATAATAGTGCTAATAATGGTACATTTAGTCTCTACAAACACAATACTTTCAAAATGTATTACTGTTTCTGTTTGTTTTCCTCTTTGGATGAGCAAGTCCACTATCTGAATACCACATTAGAAGACACAGTTGAAACTGGATAACATGTTCTTCCAGGTTTCTGATTGTCCAAGAGGCAGACTTATTTATATTACCTGTTGATTTAATGCAGTTAGTGGGTCTGATCTTAATTCTTTCTCAAGAGCTGCTTCTGTTGCATTTAGTCAAAGATTTGTCAGACCTAGGAATACAAGCTCAAATCATAATTTCTTATTGGCACTGATAGTTGAAGAACTTTTTCAGAACATTTTGAATTCTTATGTGTCAGACTTCTGTGTGAGTCAGCATATTAGTCATCAAAAATTGTAATGAAAACAGTAATAAAGGGGCATTGCTTTACGAAGGTGATAGGCTATTGACAACTACAGTGAAAGTTTCAAAATCTAAGAGGACTTGTATTGGCGAGCCATGAAATCTATGTTCATTAAAAGGAACGCTTGTTTTTAGTTTTAAAGGGTGACTAAACCCTTTAAAGGATTCCTGTCCTTGAAGATAACTGAGAGTTAAATTGCAGATTTCACCATGAGTTTTCTAATGTTGACACAAAAGACTGGTAAGTATGTCCAGCTGCAATATGAAGCAAAGGTTGTTCCATGGAATTTCAAACAAAAAATTGATGAGGGGAAAAAAAATCCATTTGGGAAATTAATTGTAGCCATGCAAGTCTTGCCAGTCTTCTACAGTTCCTATAATTGACACTTGAGTGATAGTAATAGGCATAGTGATGACAAATACTGCTCAGGTATTCCTGTACGTAAGCTTATTACTGGTGAGATTGGGAGGTTTTCCATGTTCAGAAAATGAAAGAGAATGATCTTATGTGGCTAAATAACCTCAGAATTACAATATGAAATATACTGAACTAAATAATTTAGGTAATGTCTACTATGTTTTCTGCTCAACAGTCTGGACAGTACTACCACCACATGGCTGGGATTTTACTGCTCAAAATGAACTCAAAACTTAGGTGGAATATATAGTTAAAGTACTTCATAAGTAATTTATTGAGGATGGTTTGAAGGTGAAGAGCATTTGATGTTGATAATTCACATAGTTGCATAGGTGTTAGAAGATTATCTACAAACCATATTTTAGTACATACTTGCAACTATTCCTCTTCTCTAGAAAAAGAAGTAGTTATAAAAAACCCCTTATACCTCAAGACTTGAAATTATACAATAATTTCCATTTCTAGGAAGCTGTGATCTTTTAAACCTGAAAAAATAAGTAACTGCATTCAAATAGGTTCCTGTTGCTCTCTTGAGTTTCTAGATCTTAAATCACTACTACAGTATCAAAGCAGTGAAGGGCAGAGGTGAATGAAGGGACAAATTGTGATCAATGGGTTATTAGATATGTTGAGAAGTTTTGTTAGTCTTATTTATAATCCTGAGCCATTAAACTGGTGCTGTAGTTAACAACTGATATATAGCTAAGTAAATTATCTTAGCTTAACATGTATGAGCTGCTATCAGAAGATTACTTTGGTACCTGCATGGCAAAGAAAGCTTGATGAAAGCTAACCTCAAGCAATAGATGTGTAGTTACCAGCTAGGAAGTATATACGGTGGAGATCTGCTTTGCAGTGGATTTAAAGCACTCCAGTCGTGTTCATTTTAGGTGATTATTCATGTTTGACTGACTTGTCTGTACAAAACTCAAAGCTGAAATGTGTTGTTTCTGGCTAAGCAGCAGGAAAGAAGGCAAAAGGTTAATAAAGGAATCTCACCTTCATGTTTAATACTAAATTCAGTTGTGATTAATGGCTTTATTAATGATCCACAAATCAGAGCTAGTGGTAATGTAACAATATTTGCATGTAGCATAAGTTGTATAGATTAAGCAAGCCAAGGCAAAATTTGAGTAGCTTTGGAAAACTTTATCCACTTGGGTGAACAGAAAATACAAAGAAACGTTTGGTATACGTACCTGAGAGTCATAATAGGAAATAAATCTTTACTAAATAATTTTTTTGCAGTGCAGCAATGAAACACATTTCACATTGGAAGCCATTGCCAAAATCTTAGATTTGAAAAAAACAATTGGACACTTGTAAAGTTGTCAGGAATGTCAGCTGAGAGCAGTTAGCATTCAGAATACCTTGGAAGTCAATAGGAAACACCTATTTATGGGTTAAAGTTGCCCTGAGGCAGATTTTTTTTTTTTTCCCTACTTCTGTCCTGAAGGGCACTTGGCACTTTCCTCTGGGGCTTGTTATGGGTGCTCGTGGTAGAGGCAGATCACATACCTAATCACAGATGTATTCCAGCATGCCAGTCAAGTTTCCTTCAGGTGTGTGTATACAGGTTTTTTTGAAGAATTTTCCAAGCCGTGAATGATGTTGTCCCTTGTTCATCTGACAACACAACCTCAAAGGACTTGAACAGCCGATCTCCCTGGGGTCCCTAGAAATTCGCGTTGCATCTTCATTTCGGAATAAAAATCAAAAGAGCAATTTTATCGGATCAAATATCTTTAACAGCTAAATGTTTTTACTGCCTGCTGGATGTTTCTTCATCACAGGGCTCTGTCTCTGAGAATTGAATTTTTCTGCAATGCTGTATTCTCTGGATTAGTTTTGCTGTGTGTGCATATGTCATTACAAAAGGTTCCAGGATTACCACTGTGAATCCTGTTTTGGAGCTGGGGATGATTTTCACCTGTTGGCAGAGGTTGGCTGGAGTCAGAGTAAGCAGTGGGAAAAAAGTCTCGTCTCTCTCTTCCTACTTTTTGGCATATGGCCAGTGTAAATAATATTTTTAAGGGACTGGAGAGGTTTGTGTTTCTATTTCCAGCAGTAAAACAGTCATTCGTGGAGATGTTTACTTCTACGCTATATGCCTAACAAGGTTCATTAGATTACAGTACAGTCATTAGTTACATAAAAAATACTGCTGTACCTGTAAATATAACAAATTATTTGTATGTTAATTATAATCTCTGTGAGGTAGTGATCTTCTGATCTGCATTACGTGTCTAAATTACTAAGATTTTCATCAGATGAATGTGATAATTTTATAATAAGCAGTAAGTTACTGCAATTGCATATAGCACTTGTATCATTTTCTACCATTGGGAAAGTCAACTTAAATACACCATTTTTGTGCTGAGATTATTCTAAAGTAGTGATACTAATCATAAATTGTTAATGGCCAATAGTTAAGCATCAGTATGGATTATGACGGGGCAGATTTGACAGAAATGCCGTGCGTTACTATGAAATACAAAACCCCCAAAAGTTAGAATTATCTTGCTGGTATTACATACTGTACACTTTAGACAATAGTCAATAATAATGAATATTTTCTCCTCCAGGGCAAAGGAATATGAGAGTTTGATGGAAGCAAAAAATGCTGTCTCTGATTCTCCATTTAAAGCCAAGTAAGCATTTAACTTTATATATTTTAGACATTCACCTCCCCCCGTGCAGAAGTGCTGCTGAAATTTCCAGTGGAGCAGGTATGGTGAGGTTCCCACTCAATATGGGGCATATTGCCCTCCTGAATAACAGGTCAGTTTTTAATACAAAAGGTCAGACCTTATAAATGCATTTTTTCCTGAAGGCACTGTATATCTTAAGTCATGTAAGCTGCAATAGTAAAGAGAACATACACTCATTCCTTTTCTTACCTGGAGGCAAGAAGGTTCCCACTTTGCACTTCAAGATTGATGGTGAAAATTCAGCACTGGAATTCTGGGACTGAAAATCTTAGGTTTGGCCTCCATTTGTTCAGAAACAAAGGTTCATATGGTGAAAGCACAGATATTTAATGCACAGATGTCTTAATCTGGCATCAAGCTTTTTAAAGAGTAGACCTTTTTATTGTCTAGGATAAGGCACAGATGAAAACAGCTGGATGATAAATTTACAACAAGACCTATTGTCACTCCTATCCTCCTCCTTAGTTTGAAACAGAAAATTGCTCAGCTTCTGCATTCTGATTCCTTGAAACTGGTTGGCAAAAGATGCAAAATATTTGGCTTTCCAAAAAGCTTCTGATAAGGTCTATCACCAAAGATCTTAAAAGAAACTATATAGCTGTAGCATAAATGGAAATCAGTTAAAAAACTGAAAAGAAGTGGAGTATATGATCAGTCCTATCAGAATAGGTTCTGCAGTCCTATGATGTTCAACTTACAAGTGACCTGGGGAAAAAAGGGCAAGCAGTGATGTGACAGAGTTTGATGGTGAAGATGATGCAAAGATATTCAGGATAGTACAGACAAGAGCTGATGCTGAATAATGATTTTGAAGAGAGTGAGTGACTCGGCAGAAAAGTGGCAGGTGAAATCCAGTGTATATGAAGTGCTACATGATGGAGGAAGAAGGCAGAACTCAATTACATTTTCACATGCAAAGTGGGGGCTTTGAACTCACAGGAGTGATAGGTAGTTCCAAGAAATGATCAGCTCAGTACTCTTAGCAGTTAAAGGCAATACTTTGTTAAAATGGAGGTTGTAGTCAGGTGGGTGTGGTCTTTTCTCCCAAGTAACTGGCGATAGGACAAGAGGAAATGGTCTTAAATTGCGCCAGGGGAGGTTTAGATTGGATATTGGGAAAAATTTCTTCACCGAGAGAGTGGTCAAGCATTGGAACAGGCTGCTGAGGGAAATGGTGGAGTCACCATCCCTGGAGGTGTTTAAAAAACGTGTAGACGTGGCACTTTGGGACGTGGTTTAGTGGGCATGGTGGTGTTGGGTTGATGGTTGGACTTGATGATCTTAAAGGTCTTTTTCAACCTTAACGATTCTGTGATTCTATGAAAATCATTGAGAAAGGAGCAAAACCAGAACAAAGAATGTCATTATGTACAAATGCCTATGTCATCTACATATATTTGAATCCTATGTGCGGTTCTGGTTCTTCATCTCAGAAAGGATATGCTAGAATTGTTAAAGGTTCAGAGAGGGCAGGAAGGGAAATCTGTAGTAATTTCTGGTATAACTTCTGTTATATAGACTTTGTAAGCTAGTACTTCCCATTATGGAGAAAAATGGGATAATGGGATGAAGTTTTAATTGGGGATGTATTACAGAGGTCTGTGAGGTCATAAATAGCATGGAAAAGATGCATGTTGATTGTTTGCTGTCCTTCCCTGTACGAGAATGAGGAAGCACAGAATGAAGATGGAGCCAGGTTCAAAAGAAACTAAAGACAGCGGTTCTTCATGCAGTGTGCAATTAGATGTATGGAACTCATTGACAAAAATCACACAGATCCTAAAAGTTTACATGCATTACTGCAGTTCTGGGAAAGTACATCCAGCCCAAGAGATTCCTAAGCTGAAAATGGTGATGAGAAACAGATTAGTAAAGAAGATTATGTATGCGTGTCCTGTTCTTAATGTTCCTGAGACGTCCATTTACAGTTCATTGTTAAATAGGGTAGTGGGCAGATGGTATGCCTTTCTTAGAGTTGTGCTCACAAAGTCTGTGGCAGGTCAGTCAAGAGGCTGTGGTGTCTCAACAGTTGGATTCAAATACCTTCATCCTAAACTTAAAACTACCTTGGGGATATTTGTCTTCAGACTGAGGTAATAACCTATACCAGTTCTTGTATGTTTTGTGGTTGCTTCCGTCACTCATAAATTGCCAATATACTTGAAGGCAGCATTTTTTGTCAGCTACTGTTGGCTAAGATGTTCAGATCCTTGCTGTTAGGCTTCTTTGGTTGTATATACAACTAGCCTGTATGCCTTATCTTTCACATAGACTTGTCAATAGTTTGAAAACCTGCTGTTGAATCTCAGTATGTATTTTAAAATAATAAAAATCCATCACTGAGGTTTGACATATGAAAATGAAACGTCTCCAGCAGATGGCACACCGGCATAAACGCATTGGGGAAGAAGGTTCTGTTGGCTTCGTTTCTTAATCAGCACTTCAATTTTCAAGATTAGTTTCATGGCAGATTAAGACTTTTAGATTTGTAGCTTCTGTGTTTTGCTTTTCTTTGCTACCGGAAAATAAAAAATTGGGGTCCAGTTATTAGAAGGTAGAAATGTGGGGTGTTTGTGTGACTCTGAAAAGACTGATAAGCAGTAGTGCTTCCACTTTAGTTTCTTTCCGACTTCTGATTATCACTGATGTAATTTGGTCAGTTGTGTCTCAATTGCAGTGCAACAAAAACTCAGTTGGGGGGTTTTTTGTTAATTTCTTGACGGAGCCTGAATTTAACATTTTAATTTCTCTTTATTCAATGAAATGCTACTGTGCTTTCAGGCAGGATCTTCTGTTCCATCTGCTTTCTCATTTTCCTCCTTCATTGCCACTGTTGGGGCTGTACCCTTTTAGACGTGAACTGGCATAATAGCCACTGCGTAACTCGCTTTGATCACAGGTCTTCTGTGAGCTTTCTTTTGCAGTCTTCATGTAGAAATCTAGTGATCTAGCGAATGCTTACACCTAAATGTTTAGAACATAGTTTCAGATGTCATAGGTATTGTTATTTCCAACATTGCACAACTTTTTACCTACCATGAGGGCTCAAATGTTTGCAAGCTTATTTGAAATCAAGGGGGTAACAATGGGAGCTCAAGTCTGAACTGACTGTTGAAGAGAGGACTGTCTACAAGTCAACCAGAAGCCTAGTTTTTTTCTGTTAAAATTTGTTTACTTTACACAATACATGACACAACATGGAAGAAGGATGGGGAAGGGTAGTTTCATCTTTTTCTGTAAGGGAAAGGATAAGAGGGCAAGAAATTCCATGAGGCAAGAGTTGAAGCCCAGACCGTATCTGTTTACATGGAGAAACATATTCTTAATACTGGCAAAATTAATAGGAAAACAGCTTTGAAACAGAACTAAGTACAGAATCCGACTTAACCAAGCACAATAGGAAGAAGGATTAGCTAAAAGGAACAAACAGTAGTTGATCTCCACTGAAATATTATTGCATTGAGAAGCTATGAAAGTAGTTAACTATCGCCTTTTTAGCCAGAACATGGTGTACTCTGCCTTAAGCTAATAGTAACTGCTACTGTACCGGGCTGAGAGAGAGCAAACTCTTGCCAATACTAGGAGTCTTAACAGCTATCCGACACACGCAATCAGGAGATCTGCAGAGTTCCTGAGAAAAGTCACATCACAGAATGAAGTGGGTGAAAACTGAGAGTGCTAAATGTGTTCTTTGCGTCAAAACAAATGCCAGTACTTTTTGTTTATTCTAAAGGAAGGTTTGAGGTATTCAGATTGGAGTGGAAGTACACTAATGAACAGTAAATACTTTTTAACTTGGTGGGCTGTGGAATTTAAAAGTGAAAAAGTTTGGGGTTTTTTTTTATTCCATTTAAGATGTGATACAATTGGTAGACTTATTTATTTACCTAACAGAAGCAAATGTGTTTTAGAATGAAATCATTAAATATAACTTTCTCTTATGCTTCCTTGCTTATGCCGCATTTCTCTGCTCCCTCCTCTCCTCCCAAATTGATTGTGTCTTTGCAAACAACTAAAACCATTTATGGAATGCAATTTCTTATCTGATTTTAGTTCTTAGTCAAGTTGTCAGTTGCTACAGAAGAAAGGCAGAACCCAGAATTAGTCTTTGGCAGGTAAAAAGCCTTTTTAGATCACCTTTAAGATTAAGCCACCTTAATATTATGAGACCACTGATTTCCTGCTGCAGCTGATTGTTTCAGTAGTTCTTGTTCGTTTATGGTTTGCAGAACCTTTTGCGCTAAGGAAGCACTGATCCAAGTGCTTTCTAAGCTTTACATGGGTAATACACTAATATCAATAAGCAGACAGGGTTTATCCTGATTGATGGACGTGGTATGTATAGCTTTTTCAGTTTCACAGTACTGAATCTTGATTCCTGAGTGGGATTGTGAAAGGCTCTAAGTAGTTCTCTTTTAGAAACAAGAGTTCTAAAAGATGTCTGTAAGAGATTTTTTTTTTTTTTTCTTTTTAGTATCTATTAAAAAATGGTGTCAGTTAATGCGTGGGGTGAAATAATTCCAAATACTGCCTTATTTGGTGGGTATTTTGCTCTCTGAACTCTTTCATATGACAAGAGGGACTTTTGAGGAAAAGGACTTTCCCAGGTGACATTCTCACCTGGGAGCAGCCAGTCTGTTACTCCCTGGCCTCTCTCCACTGTGCATCAGCTGCTTGGTCACTGGTAGCACTTAGGTCATTTTATAAATGCTGGTGGACTCTTGATGGGTTTATGGTATTAATTCGTATTCTCTGGGAACTGATGTGAACGTAATTATTTAGTGTCCAGTGTGTTAAGTTAGCCTGTCAAAAGGTGTGTCGGTGACAGCTCTTTCTGTTTGCAGCATTCGCTGGTGTCCACCAGAGCACATTTTTAAAAGGGAAGGAAAAAGTTTTCACAAAGTTCGAGTATTATGTACGTCTGCTTAGTATCTTCTAATCCAAAAGCCATCTATTTCAGCATCACAGCAATCTGCAGGTAGCAAAGTGTAATTGTCATCTTTTAATACAGACAGGGAACAGAAGGTAGTGAAAGAGTGCCATATGCCTAAATGGAGTTAGCAGAATTGCAGGAAAGAAGAATTAACCCCCTAGTCTAATACTTTAGCCAGGCTCTCCTCATGCAAAAAGGAATTGTTTTTTTCATGTTTTGGGGGGTTTGTTTGTTTGTTTGTTTGGGGTGTTTTGTTTTTTGTTTGTTTTTTTTGGTTTTTTTACTTACCCTTTTTTTTTAAACTATGTAAAGGGACAGTAGTATGGAAGTGGGAACCACTATTATCCGGAAAAAGGACTGCAGCACAAAAAGAGGAAAGTTAGGAAATGAAAAATTATTTCCTGTAAGAGTTTGCTGGAGAACAGATGGGAATGTAGTGTGAAGTTTGTTCTTGCAGAGGCCCAAAGCTAAATGCCGTTAGCAATATAGTTCGTTCTTATTTGCCTTACGGTATATCAGTGCCTTCACAAGATAAACTTACCTTGTAGGTTTTCTTGGTGTAGTAGGTAGGGTCCAGTGAGTCCAGTTATAAGGTATTATGCCAAAATACTGATTACTGGGAAAAACCAGATAATCTCTGAAGCTGGGAGTGTTTGTGCAAAATTTAGTTTCCAAACAGCCATATGAACTATAGAAAAGCAGAAGTGTAAATAAAATTAAATTAAACTTTAAAAAAAGATAAATACCTGCTTTGTGATTGTGTGGACGGTAGATTTCATCATCACAGAATTGCTAGAGCATTCAAATAAGTAAATTCAGAAAATAATCTTTATAGGAATTTTTTATCATTTTTCCAATAGCTTCCATTTCAAAAAACTAAAGGAGGTGTGTGAAGCTGCAGATTCAGATGTTTTACGTCTAGCAGTGTTTGGGACTATGTAAAGCTGTAGGATGGTGTTCTCCATTGTGCACTTAGCACGAGCGGAGTATGCCACGTGTGCCGCCGTGCGTAGTTTTACTGCAGGGGGCCAAACTGCAGGCGGCAGAGAATGGTGCGGGGGCTGTACGTTGCTTTAAGAGCATACAGCGTAACTCCCTGTTTCGGGCTGGGCAGGAGCTGCCACAGACTTTCTCAGTTCTCTCCAGGCACGGGCTGCATCAGGAAGAATCGGGGCTGTGTGTCCCGCTGGCATCTGGCCGCCCTCGGCAGGAGCGTACAGGAGGAGTAACCGCTCCTTCCATACAGGAGCCGCACAGAATCCAGCGCTCTGCCCAGTCGTACTAACCCTTCCCTGTATACGTTCAGTGTACAGCCAAGAAATGATGGATTTAAATGTGGAAGTGCTGAAATACATTGATGTTACTATTTCCAGGCTTTTTTTCTACAGATGAAATTTGGCCTATGAACATTAACAGAGATCTTTTTCCTTTAGCTTATAAAATATATTAAACCTGCCAAAAATATTTAGCCTACGCTAAAAAGAAACCCTTAATTCATACAATACTTTTTTTTAAATTTTGTTTATATATTTGCTACACAAACCTTTAATATGAATATCCCTCATTTTCCCATTTGCAGTGCAAAAAGATCACTTAATGTATTTGCATTTGCTGACCACACTATTTCTTAAAGTTTACGTTATGGTAATGTTCCAAGACGAATCAATTGCCTTATGTTCTTTATGATATTTCTTCTGCATTCTGTTTGTGGGCAATACTAAAATCTTAATTAGTGAGATGTAAATAACATTTACATTAGTGAGATGTAGACAAAAAGACATTAACTTTCCCTTTTATTTAGCTCAGTACATTTTCAGTTATTTATCATTCCCCATACGGCATAGTAAGCATTGGAGGAATTAATATTGGGGGACAGAAGGAAGATTAAATAATTGTCTGGAAATGTGTGAATTTGGACTCAACAGTCTTTCCATGTAGTCACTGGATCGGGTGTTGATACCATGCTCGATTAATCTACAGTGCATACAAAGAGTGTACAAGGAGTACGATATGTACAAAGAGTTCTCTTTTTCCAAGTCTGTTCATAGCAATGATAAATTCTATATCCAAGCACAACTCATCTTGCATAGATTTCTAGTCCTTTGAAACAGTCCTAAAATTACTCTTATGACTCTGACATTGCCAAGAAATCAGTATAAAGAATATTAAATTTAAATAATTTCCACAAAGTTCACACAGTGGGAGGATAGAGTTTTTATTTCCCTTCTCTTCCCTGTGTGATCACGTAGAATATGTTACCTTTTTTTGGCAGACAACCAACATGCAGTAGGTTATAAGGATGTAAGAGGTAATTCTTTATGTGGCAGAACTGGAAATTTATTTTTCATGTTTCTTACTGTATGATGCTGAACACACAGTTTAAAAGTTTGAGTTTCGGTAAAATTGTCCAGAAAGACTTTTAGAAGAAATGGAAAGCTAGAAGCTTTTCCTTGAGAGTTAATGTGTTGTACAGCATTTTTTTTATTATGAAACTGAGGACAGAAACTGAAAATGACGTTTAACTTATGTAGCATCTTTATAGACTGAAGAGACAGAAAGGGAATTTGTCAACAGAAATAACAATCTAATCCGAATATTTTCTATCTGAGTCCGTGTGAGTAGTGTTTTGATGAACCTTACACATTTTGTATACTGATGTCTGATGTAGATTAGGAAAGTCCCTTTCTTTAGCCTCTGTGGTTATCCTTGTTGAATTCCATTCCTCTGATGTTAAATGAAGCAGATGGAAACCCGTCTTGCTGTCTTCTGTCAGATAAAGTTACAGTATAGCGTGGCGGGGTTTTTCGGTGCTTTATACAGGCTTTAATCATGGAATTTGGGTAGCTGTCTTGGGGAGAGAAAGTCTGTATTTTTGCTTGATGCACTAGGATATTACCAGGGCAATAACCATTCTAAATCACATTCTGTGAGAATACCTGAAATACGCTGCTTCTAGATCACCTTCCCGGACTGCAGCAATTCGACTTTTCATTGGTGCTGCAATCCGCTCCTTATGCTCAGCAGAGTTAGTGGTCATCTGATTTGCTGTCCAAGTCCTGCAGTTATTTGTGTTTTTGGCTTTTAATTTTCTTTCCCATTTTAGCTCGTGGCTTACTGGGTTAGACAGAGGTTTCCTCCAACCTCATTTTCCACAGAGGAAATAGCAGTGCAGAAAATCTCATCAGGATGTAATCTCCCTTTATTTTTCTTGTCATAGAAAAATCCTGGCTGAATATTAGTGGATTCAGCTGACCAGATGATAAGAAGTCCAAGACTCAAAATTCTGCAAATTGTTTTTATTTATACTTTAAAAACATATATGTATTTTCAGAATCTCTTGAAAGCTTTTAATAAAGCTCTTAGTTTTTTCAAAGAAAAGGTATTTTTTTTCCTATTGATTTCCTGTTTCCTATTGATTAAGTGGCAACTCTCTATTCTTGCACCAAATGAATATTCTGATGGGGTTTTTTGTTGGGTTTTTTAATACGTGTGACTGTTGTGGTACATTCCCCAGCCATTCCGTCTCCTTTCTTGCCTCTTGGAGTCTAGTTAATGTGATTTTCTCTTTGCTGTTACTCTGTGGACACTTTGTGAATGCTTTCTGGCCCTTTTACACTAACGATCTCCCATTTTATGATACACATTGATACCCTTCCCCTCTCTTTTCCTTCCTGTAGAGCTAAGTTCGCTTCTAGTCACAACAGCATTTCTCCCACTCATCCTGCTAAGTTACCAGCTTTTTCCCACTTGCAGTACAAAGTCCTCAACAGACCAAACCAAAGGTCCACCAATGAGCCTGCCATTAAGAACAGCCAGTAGAAGATACTAAGGCAACGGTTGACAAATACATGGCAAATACCAAATGATACTTCCTCCCTACTTCTCTCAGTCTTCAGTTAAGGGACTTTGTTTAGTGTTTGTATCGTCAGTCTTAAGGCATCTGCAGATGTAGATGTCTACATCTGAGCCAGTTACTGACTTCACATTCAGGGAAAAGGAGGATACATTATGAGTATCTTTTGACTGTTTTATTTTAGACCTTAGGGTGAGATGAGCGGTGCCTTGGAACTGCTTATTTCTCCTCGCTGCCTAGCAGGAGAGCATAGGTAAATAGCCCAGATGTGGATGTGTAAAACTGAAATGAATCCTAACCCACGTGTGTCTACATCTCTCCCACCTCTCTCCTACATTTTGGCTTCATTACTGACCCTCATTAATAAAATGCCCTTTCTGAGGTAGTCTGTGGAGTCACTACTTTCCACTTATTCAAATAACTCTAAAGAGCCATTTCTTTTATGATGCCTATAAGAAGTTACCCAAGTAGTTTCTCTTACTCATCTCGAATGAACTGCTCTCCTCGCTGCCTAGCAGGAGAGCATAGGTAAATAGCCCAGATGTGGATGTGTAAAACTGAAATGAATCCTAACCCACGTGTGTCTACATCTCTCCCACCTCTCTCCTACATTTTGGCTTCATTACTGACCCTCATTAATAAAATGCCCTTTCTGAGGTAGTCTGTGGAGTCACTACTTTCCACTTATTCAAATAACTCTAAAGAGCCATTTCTTTTAGATGCCTATAAGAAGTTACCCAAGTAATTTCTGTTACTCATCTCGAGTGAACTGCTCAGCTAAGTGGGCAGAAAGGATTGAATGAAGGAAGAAAAGGAGGACGAAACCACGTTGAAAATGAAGATGGCAAAAACTAGCAGGATAAACTGTGGAGGGGGAATAGGGAAATTAACTCTATTGACCAACAGAAACAAACATGTAGCTAATAAAAAAGTGCCTTTATGTCTGTACTGTTCGCACTATTTCTGTGCCATTTCCCTGAAAAAGTAGATGGTGTAACGTCATAGGCACTCTAAGCTGACTGTGTCTCCTTGCATATTTTATATGCTGTTCATTATAGATGATGATAGTATTTTACACAGATTTTCATGATTGCCTTATTAAAATTCAGTTAGCAGAGTTCCATTACAACGTTAAAAGCTTACATAATCAGGAGAGCTTTTGCTTTAACTGCTCTTTGTTTTCTGCTTAATGTTAAAGGTTACAGCGATTAGCAAAAGACCTTTTAAAGCACCTCCAAATGCAGGATAGCTGTTCGTTGGGGAGCAACAAGGTTTCTGCTCTGGACAGGACTTTAGGAGAGATCTCCCGTATTCTGGAGAAAGAGGTATTGTGGCTGTTACTATATATGTTATGATTAACCTGTAAACTGTGTTGCGCTCAAATGTCATCAGTTTGGATTTGGGAATACTTTAAACATGTGTTGATGAATGCATGACCTCTGTGTAACAAGCAGTGTCTGCTATTATACTTTTCTGTGGTGGTTGCGGCAGTGGATGCTTTTATTTAGACATCAGATTTTAGATAGGCAGTTTTGCAGAAGTGCTGAAAACACGCTTGACTGATGCTAGATCATCTGGTTAACGACAAGCTGTACTTCCACTGTATTTTCATTAGGATTGTTTTTAACCTGAGCCGTCTCAGGCATCTAATTTATAGTGTGTGCCCACAGCTTTTACAATAAGGGGCCAAAACAATCAGCAGAGAACAGAGGAGAGAATTGGAGCCAGCTTTGCTGTCACAGCCACCATATTGTGGAGTTATGGCTGAGTTTTGAGGGAGCACAAATCTGTTGAGTTTTCTCAGAGTACAGCAAAGCTGGTGGGTCTTTGATGGAGGAGGAAGGTATGATATGCATATATATGAGGTATTTCTATGTTTTGAATTTTTTCAAAATGCTATGTTTGCATGTTCTGGTTTATGGTAAATGTTGGATTTTTTTAATTGATAGCATAGCATTTTGCATCTTTTTTACTGTTTCGTCATGGCCAGTCTCCTGCCTCAGTGCTTTGTGTCTTGTAATGCATTTTTTCTCTATTAGGACCGCAGTATTTGAGTTTTCAGCTGGAGCATGATGTTCTGTTCTCTCTCTAACCATTAGGAACCTTTTGTATCTGTATTCAAGAAATCATGAAAATTAGTTCTGAGAGAAACCAAATTAACAAAATCTGAGGAGGGGGTTGCATCATTGTGGTTCATTGTGGTGTTTGTAAAGATGAGAACTCTGCTCGATGCTTTTCACTGCTCAGTCAACATGGAACACAATTGCTAATAGCCTATGCTTTTAAATACTAAATGCTGCCTGGGGAATGCATGGGGTTCTGACATGTATTCTGTTAGTTACTTTGAGCTGCTGATCAAGTTTAATGGTGTTTTTGAGAGAGTTGTGACTTTTTCAAATTTTGCAGCATTTGCGTTAATTATTGAAAAATTCATCTGTTATTTATTTCAAAATACAGAAATCATGTGTTGCATGAAGACTATAAAAAGATGTATCTATTTTGAAAGTTATCTAAATAATCATTGGAAAGTGTTTTTGGGAAGTGATGTTGTATCCGGCCTTTCATCAGTAGATGTTTTCTGAGATTTTTTTTTAAATGAGACATGAATTGCAGCTAAATGTGAATCGTTAATTGTTCGTAACGTTTTACTGTTTGTTGAGTCTGCAGTGGGGAAGTTAAAGATAAATTTGGTAGAATTAATAGGCATGCATTATTTTGTTGTTGATTTGGGTTTTTACCCCCAAAACATTACCACTGAAGAAGTGTTGTTATATCTGAGTGTCCTAATCAATAAGGTCAAGAAAGATTGATTTCAATAGCTGTCAGTGTGTTTACGGCACAGATCGTACATGGTCATTTATAGAAGTGGATAGTAATTCTCCTGTTAACGTGCAAGCCAAGGAATCAGCAGACACATCTTACATGTCCATGGGCGGTGGAAAGAATCTTGATGGTGTCAGTCATCGACTGAGAGGAGGAGACTGACACTGTTAATTGAATTTCCCTGGAGAGCATAAAAATATACCGTAATGTGGGGGGAGGAATGAGGGAGTGGGAACCACACAAGCTGTCACTGTGTGTGAGCTGATAACATTGATTTACCCTTGCTAATGGCCTGGGTTGAATAAAGAATTGCCCTGAGGGAGGGCAGAGTTCACTACAATAGATCCTTGCCACTTACTAGAAATTCTTCAGGCTCTGTAGTAGTCATGCAAAAGTATTATAAAACTGATCCAAAACCCCCTCTTTTCAGTCATACTGTGAAACAGTGGATTTTTTCTTTTGTTAATAGCTTACACTGAGTGAAAAATGTATTTATACAGTCTTACCAGGGAAATAAAAGATTTGTTTTACAACCCATGAAATAAGATGCTGAGCTGCTGTAGGTAACAGTAAATAAGAAAAACAAATACCACTGAATTTATCAACAGAAGGAAGGGTTATTCAGCTCATTAGAAATTCCATGACTGTACTAAAACAGCGTTAAAGGGTGAGAGTGTATTCTTTATGCGATCTTGAATCACAAGAAAAGCCACACACAAAAGATCGGCAGCCCTGTCTCACTGGGTTTTGCCTTCAGGTAGAATCAAATCAGACTAACAATTTGGACCTAGTCTTCATGTGTTGTGTTTCATAAAGACTTTTTCTCACTTCTGAACTTCTCTTATGACCTGAGAGTGTTCTAGAGTGAGGCATGCTTGCATGATTATTGTGGTAAACTTGCTTTTGTTCTGCATGCCTTCCTGATCTGGGTGACAGAAGCAGATTCTGCACTTGGGGCCAAGTGACTTCATCAAGACAGCAAGAAGAGTTTGTTTAGCGTGAACTAAAAGTTTTTTGTATCGACATATCCTCTAGATAGTCAGATTTGAGAAATCCGTCTCTCAGGCAAAGATACACCTTAACCACTGCATTTTTTGAAGCCCTGTCTCTTTATTGTAGCACCTTAGCTGCTTCTCATTAACGCAGAATTCATAGGCTGCTGCTGGTTCCCAATGCAACACAGCAAAATTGTCAACTTTCACTTTGAATGCAGTGCGTGATTTGAGTGCTAATAAATGAAAAAGGAGTTAGTTGCTTTGCTCTGCTTCAGGTGGTTGTTAGATCTCCAGGCACTTCTTGATATGTCCAAGTTGGCTTACTTGGATGAAGCTCTACAACCGCTAGAAGTATCGCACCCTATGCTAGACAAGAATTTGTAAGTAAGCAAGTTGAAGTGCAGGTTTTAAGGATCTGACAAGGAGTATGGCCGTTAATTGCACACAGCCTGTGCTTCACATGTATTTTAATTAAACAAACATAGAAGGTGCTATAAAGTCATAAATCACAATGTCATTCCAGTTTTAAATAGATTTGTACCCCTCAGGTCATGTGTCCTTGTTTCCGCTAGTAATGTCAAGCGAGAGGCGCAAATCCGGATGGCGTTGCATTCGCCTGGTATGCTGTCCCCAAGATGTACTGCTAGGGTGCTGGTTCGGGTGTGCTCTAGATTTTTGGAAGGCAGTCCTTGGGGTTTGTGCATAGTCTCTCATCTTTCTGGCAGAAATCCTGGAAGGAAGTTGTATTCACTGTCACCTCTGCTTTGTTTGAAAGTATTTTGAAAAAACACACACACAGAGACACAACAGCAAAATGCATGCAAATGTTACCAGAACACCCTGGCCTGATGTTGGCAGATTGTCGTATGGGACTCTTCAAGCTCTTAATAAGATCTGATAACGCTCAGTTTAAGATCTCCCATGAATGGGCCTTTGATGCTAAAGGAAAAACTGATGTCCTCTCATAAAGAAGGCAGAGCTGATGTTTGAAGCTGCAGGGCTAAAGCAGTTTTTCTGCCACAGTTCTTCTGATTTTATACATGTTCATTCTTTGATGGACTAATTTGGCACTTGCGTTATGGAGAGCATTAGTGTGTTTCAGCTGTGCAAGGAATCCCAGATTAACTGCTCAAGTTTGACCTGAGCACTTGTACAGAAATGTCCTGTAGTAGGGAACACCGTCAGAAAGCAGTATATTTAAAGCTTTGTATCCTGTTAGTGTGACTACAGGTACAGATTTAAGTTGCTTATGCTTGTATCATTTATTTCTCTCAGTGTATAGAGGTGAGGTTTACTGATTAAAAAAAATAAACCATTTTCTACTACATAGACAGTAGACGTTACGCTGACTGAAGTACATCTATTTCTAAGGCTATGAACCTGACCTGGGTCAGAGGTTACCGCCCCTCAGACGGTCATCCTTCGACCTGACAGAACATCACTTCCCGAAAGTTCTTCCTAAAATTTGTTTTTAGAGGTGTTTTTTTGTCAAGTTTTTAAAAGTCCTACTTTTAAATGTTTGAAGTCTTCTAGGTGACTGTGGAAGGTCTGGGCTCGGCAGAGAGGGCAGCCACCATTATTCTGAGGAAGGTGGCCGGGTGGTAAGTAAGGCCGGTGACAAGCAGCTGAGGGCAGTAGCCTTTTCACCTGGCTCAGCTGCAGCTGAGACACTGCAGTTAAATTACTTTAGTTAAATTTGTACAATACTTAACATGTGACATCTAGACAAGCCCTCAATGTGTCTCCTGTCCTTCTGACTGGGAGTGTGACACGGAGATTCAATATAATCATGAGGGAACCTCCTGATTTTTGGAATCCAAGTGCAGCAGTTAATCTGCTTAACTGGAATTACTTTTATATGATGTTTCTCATCAGACCACTAGTTTGAAAAAGGTCTTCATCACAACGTAAGCTGAAAGATTCCTTTAACTAAGTGATTTGACAGAAGATCTTACAGATGCGCTCCTGAGGAGAGGGCTGCAGCCGCAGGGGAAGGATAGAGGTTTTATAAATGTCCCAGCCTAAGCAAACGTTACAGCTGAGGCTCACGTGTCCATCACGAGGCACAAAGCCCTAACAAACGAGATTGCACTGGTTCTGGTGTTCAGGAAACTCACGACGATTTTGTACAGTGTTGAGGATAGCTGTCTCCCTAACCTCCTTCAGGCTCTCTAGGTGCTCTAAAAATCTCAGTAAATAATAGTGAGTGCAAATTAAGTTGTTAAAGTGTGGAAGTAAAATGGAATCAGAAGAACAGGAGAGGGGGCTTTTAATAAATTGGGTCACAGCTCTTATAGTTACTTACCAGCTCCCTTCATACAAATCTAAAGGTAGATGCTTTTCAGTACGCTAAGTTTCAGGATACTTATTTTTATTACCAATTCAGAATAATATTCTTACTGGGAACAAATTTCAGGGGAAAAAATAAACTTCCTTAGAAAAGGTTTAATTTCATAACTGAAAAATGTCTGAATCTGAGCTATTAATTGACTGCAGTGTTTTAATACTACTTTAAAAAAATGGATCTCAATGCTTATGACCTCTAAAACGTGTTCTTTCAGTGACCGCTAATGGTTCGGTTTGTGTCAGGCAACGTTTTTGGTTTGGCGATTTTTTCAGATAGATTTTTTTTTTTCAGCCTCCTGCTTCAGCAGTCATGATGTCAGTTATTTACATTTCAGTAAAATGTTTGTCGTAGCTTTCAAATACATGGGGACTGTAGACAGACAGTGTTTATCCCATTGTAAAGACTGTCAGAAATGGTTGGCTTTAACAACACAGTCAGGCCCGCTATTTATATTTTATTCTCTAAACTGTCAGGCCCATTGGGTATGGTGACCATAGCCAGTGTGAAGATTAATAGGCCGGTTTTTGGAAGGCACACTGAATTGCCTGGCCAGCTTTGCCTGATTTCCCCCCGCCCGATAATACAAACTCTGAATCATCAGAAACCGAAACAATAAAATTAAAAACTGCCGGAGAACTAAGGTATGGAACAAATGCCGTGTTGAGTGGAACACATGTAAGCTTTTGTACCGTTCGTGATAAATTTTATTGAAAGTCTCTGCAGAGATTTAAAATTGCCCTTCTGTGTGTGTATATGTGTGTGTATGTGTATATAAATATATATATATGTATGATATGTGTATATACAGACAAAATAGATTTTAGAAACAAATACCCTTCTATAAATCCTCGGTATTGTTACTTATTTAAGTATATTTAAGAATACAGTGGGATTTAGGATTCCCAAACTCTCATACATTTGATTTTGGTGCTGCAAGAGATCTGTGAAGCCAGCTCAAGCACCTAGGTAGCTGCATGTTTCTAGTGTGGCAGAGTAGTGTAGCCATCAAAGAGAGGATTGAAAGATGCTGAATTTAATGGCTGGGTTGAATTTTTCAGAAGAATAAAATTCTGGACCAGCTGAAAGGCCATGATGCATCTTTAAGCTTTCCTTGACTTGCTGTTGATTATATTTGAACCAGTTAGGGCATTATTGCTCCACATAATTTTTGTTGTTTTGGATGAGTATGAGGCAAGATACTGTAATTTGGTAGTCAAACTCGTGAAGGAAGTTTGCATTCATAAGCTAAGCAAGAGTGACATAAATAAGTAGTGCGTGTTATGCTGGATGTGATGTCACTGGAAAAATCAGACTAGCTTTAAAGCAGACAGGTTTGTAGCTTCTATTTCGTAACTGAAGAAAACTGTCAAGTGTGAATTAGAAGCAGCAAATTTTAAATCTAACTTACGGTTGAAAACAGTTGATCCAAGTTTAACTTAGTTCTGTTAATCAGCTAGACTCCTCAGAGGCAAGGATGATCAGTATCTTGAAGGAAGCAGGGGTGTTAGTAGACAGAGCCATTGCTTTTTTGATTCAGTAACTTTTAAAAGATTCAGTAATCTTTTAAAAATTAGTAATTCTTGTCTTTGGAGCCTTGAAAGGTTAGCGCAGAATAAGATGGTGGCAAAAATCTGTGGTCGTAAAAAAACCTGTGATGATTCCCCACCCCTACCCCCGCAAAATTACTTTGGTTGGCTTTTATATAAGAAAAGGATGAAAATTAATGTTTCCGTGAATTAACCTAAGTCATGGACTAGTGGCTTTAGCCAAATTACAGCCACATTCTCTGTATTTTGTGGTCTTACGCATATGCACGCCTACGCACAGACACATTATCTGTATGTTATTTAAGACACTCCACCAACTATTGTATCTAGCCTCACAACAGATGCATTTCTCAATACGACTGAAGCTTTAAAAAGGTACTTAATATTTACATTTAAGCATTATTATAGTAATGAAAAGCTTGGTCAAGATGCCAAACTTTTATAGCCCCATTTGTGATCGAGAGGTGTCTGTATTTTCCTTGACAGGGCGATTCCTGTGAAGCAGCCCACTTCTGTTTTCTTGTTTACTTACTGTCTCCCATTTCTCCACTAGAGGACACTACCGGCAGAAACAACAGCGTGGCCTTTTAATCCTTAGAGGTAATAAGTCTATTTAGAAGTCAAATTTTGATTTTGGAAGAAAAATGCTTAAATAAGATTTTAATTTGGTGAATACTGATATGACTTCTAAGGCCCAAGGTATTACTTGCTAAATTAATTAGCGTGTTAATTCTCAAAGTTCTGTGTTTCGTTATAGCTATATTCAAAACAGGCTTTAAAATACTGTCGATTTTTGTATTGGACAAACAGGCCCCGGTTTTGCTCAATTTGAGTGCTCCGACTGGAGCATGCCTTCATCTTTCCGACGCCAGGTACAGCCAAGTCTGTAGCACTTCATGTGCCAACGCGCTTAGAAATTACACAGCTTTTTTTCCTACTGAGCTGCTTACAGCAGCATGTTTCCTGGTTTTGGTGCAGTAGGGTATTTAGGCAGGTAATCAGTATATATCCTGTCAAGACTTAAATGTGCAATCATACAGTGTTCTATAGGAAAAATAGATGTACACACACGCGCAGTATTAATTAAAAAAAAAAAAAAGCAGCAGCCACATTCCCACAGTTAAATAGGCAAATTAATGAACCACTGTTGTTTGTGCTGTCTACATTTTACACTAACGCGCAGTGCAGACCGGGGCGGCCAGTCTGTAGCGCTTGAGCCTCAGTTCGGCTTGGCTGCGGCGGCAGGAGTGTCACGGGACCAGGAGCAGGGCCGACCTCTGGCAGCAGCTGGCAAGGCAAATTCATGACTGTGGATGAAAACAAGCCGGCAAAGGGCCCCGAGTCCCGCATCAGTCCTGTGCCCTTTCCACCTCCACCCTTGCAATGGTGCAGTGGGACCCGGCGGAGTCGTTGATACTGTCATGTCGTAACCTACTGCCTTTCCGTTTTAGACGTGATATGTGTCTTTTGGCTCTTGGCCAGATGAAAATTTTGATACTTAGTGCGCTGGTTTACACCAAAAAGCCACCTTTTTTATTGGGCACTGGGCATTTTGTGGCCAAAGTGTTTAAAAAATAAGATAAAGATTCACACGCTATCTTTCATCAACGTTTTGGGGTTTTGTTATTTATGAAAGTAGTGGCTACTCTTATTTTTTTATAGATTATCAGAAGTTATAACTTCAAGTTTCATTTTTAGCTAAATGTATGATGTATTTCTATACAAAGAATGGATTAATTTTTTCATCCATCCATTAATTTTTCAACTTTGGATACTCCTGCAGTAGCCGGTTCCAGAGCTACAGCTATGTCACGTGAAAGGAAGTCATTAATCAAACGTAAAGCTGAATTATAACAGTTTAAAAATTATTTTAAGTCAAAATCCAAACTTTACAAAGTGTGTTGAATCGCAAAACTTAAAAATAAGTCTGTTTTACCAGCTAAAACTAGAATTCAGTCCCTTGGAACTCTGTATTTTACCACCAAAAACCTAGTAATTTTGCTAACACAGAAGGTAACATAGGGAATTCTGTATTTATGCTTCCTTTGTCGCAAGTGTAAATCTAGTCTGTAGCTGTCTTTAGGAAACTACAGAACCTGAGCTCAGAGCCTGAACTCAGGAACTGATGAAGCTGATATAATTGATGGAAAATCTGAGGTGGAAGTAACCCTCCTCGAAACTGATTTACTTCTTTAAACCCTTTGAGATTAGGGCTTTCTAACATACACATGTTCAGCACTGAGTGCCAACGATGGCCAGTAAAACATGGTTAGAAGAAGGCTCGGCAGTGTTCAAAGCCTGGAGTATGGGGTATTGTACTGTATCTACCATCCAAACTGCTACGAGTAGTAGAAACAGTTGGAGTAGAAACATTTGGAGCCGCCATCTCTGGAAGCGTTCGAAAACGTGTGGATGTGGCGCTTTGGGACATAGTTTAGGGATCATGGTGGCGCTGGGTTAATGGTTGGACTTGATGATCTTGAAGGTCCTTTCCAACCTTAGTGATTCTGTGAACATCACCTGATCTGATCAACTAGGGCAGAGGATTTGATAGTAGTAGCAGCATGTGAGTTCAAAGAGCAGGCTATGTGTAAACACTGGAGGAGCTCTTCAGACAGCGCGTTCTCCCCAAACAGCCATTCCCCGTCACTGCCAGGAAGAAGTCAGAAGGTCAGATGTGTGTTGCAGGTTGGATGAAGGAGCTTTGTATCAGTAATTCGTTTGCCCAGAGTTTCTATGATCTGTGGATTAACCTTTTTCTCAAGATGAACATATAAATAGGAACTTGTTACTAGAGGTCAGCCACAGACTATTTTTTAACTTGTTTGCTGGAAATGGTATTAGAAGGCAAGTTCAGTTCACAGATAAGCTCTACAGTGTACTTATTCCGAGATTATTCAGAGGTTAATTTACTGTGCGCGGCGTGCGTAGTTGAAAACTGCTGTTTTGATTTCTGGTTCTGTGGGATGCAGTTAAATGTTGTTAGCTTCCAGTGCGCTTACGCAGTACTATTTGTGACCTTTTGCTGTCAGACCAGGCTTTTTCCCTTCTTTGTCAGTTCAGAACTAATACGTAACATCAGAATGGATGTAATGGTCATATACACATTCCAAGGTATGCAGAGTTTCTTCATTAAGTATTTACAGGACGAGATACGTTTTAATATCATTAAAGTACAGGCACTGATTTCTCAGTGATGAGAAAAATGCCATATGCAGGCACGTTTCTGCAAAAGAGCAGATGGCGAATTTAGAGCTCATGATGAAGTAACTATTATGGTTTCTGAAGAACTGAAGTTTTTATTTCATTTAGCCTGATGGTATATGTATACACACACATTCTCTTGAAAGTATTCGTAAAATTCTACATCTGATTTGAGACCTCACTTCTGACTTGAGAACATATCACCTGTACATGTCTTTGTTGTCTCTTCTCATGTTCGCAGGACTTCACAAACCCACATTATTAATCTACCCAGCAGTCTTTTGTTGCTGGCCTGTGGGTGGGGTAATGGGCGAATAGTCCAAGAGGTTACAAGAGAGTACCCAAGGCAATCTGTGTGAAGGCTGTGTTTAGGATCCCGGTGCTCTTGACTGCACTACAGGTCTTTAAACAACCGTAGCTCCATCTCTATATGTCTTGTCCTGCATAATTTTAATATCTTTAGTTGTGCTTGATTGCACTGTTGGTCATAGTTTAGTTCAGCTGAAATCAGTGCTGCTTTCTAGCGGCAGAAAGCTTTCAATAGTGAAACGTCAGCCATAGGGGTTTAAGACTCGGTGTTGCAAGAGATCTATAACTTTCCTACTCACGGGACAATTTCTCGTCCAATAAACTGCTGAGAGAGAACAAGACAAGATTACGTACTGGTGCTTTTTATATAGTCATTTGGGAACTTCTATTTATGAGATTATTCAGAAAAAGTCAAATTGCCCTTGGCTAATGGAGCCATCTATGGAGATCTAGGAGCAGTTGTTCCTGGTATTAGAGACTTTATCTTTATCCTTGCTCTCCTCCTTTAATTGATGCACTTACTAGATGCCCTGGTATTATAAACAGACTAAACATTTATTTTTAATAAGCACAAGTACTGCAGTGCTCAGTGCTGTCTTTTGCAATATCGATAAGGACAATTCTTATTTTTCCAAGCAATTTTGGCTGTTTCCCATTATGCTGCTTAGCATGGGTGAAAACAGCAAAACACACTACATGGAATTCAGCAGCTTACCTGTCTTTCCTTTGTGGCTTTCACTGGCTCTTGAAACTTCACAAACAGGATTGTAAGGGTCTTATTCTTGGCAACAGAAGTGTGAATCGCGTGCCTCTGTGAATTTACTGTTGAACTGAAAAGACAATGCAGAACTTGGAAGGGGATCGTTTGAATAAGGTTTGTCTTATTCAGTGAGATAATACAGTAACTCAGTAAAGAGCCCTATCCAATATCATTTACCTTACAATATGGGCAGAAGTTTGGAAACAGAAGAATGAGTAAAGTATATAATGTGCATAGACAGAAGTTAAATTTATGAGCACGTGACATTTAGTGTTTGCAGGACAGGCTTAAGGATTGATTTCTTAGTCGTGGTATTGTCCCTAGGCCTGGACCAATTTTAAGTTCCTTGTCAATAATGTACTTTCAGAGAGTACAATAGTAAATGCCTCTTCTTTTTTTATTTTTCATGTAATTAAAAAAGAAAGTAAGCCTCATTTTTGTTGTTGCATTTGAGTGATGTATCAACCACTTCCTTTTTCATCCTTTCTTTGTGTTGTACTTAGATATTTGTCTTCCTTTATACTAAATGTACGTGAAGTTGCAGATAGTATACCGTAACTATTCCAGTGAAAAAAACGTTACTATCCAAACAGCTTAGATGCTAGAGGCTGAGCTCTACAGGGGAGCGTGCAAGTACTGAACATCGTGCAGGGAGTGAAACACCTTCTGCAAGATGAGGCCCATTTACCTACCTACCGTCTCAGCAGCTGGGGAGATGCTAGGTAAGCATCCTCTCCTAGACGAAGCCGTGGAGATTAGTCTGTGCGGGGTGTAAACACAGAAACCAGAGGAGCTGCCTTATCTTTAAGGCTTCAGAATCGGCTTTAAGGCTTCAGAATTTGCACTTTGCTTTGCAAGATAAGGTGCAAAGCAGCATTTCTCAAGCCCTCCTTTCCTCCTTTGTGTGGCCTTGCATAGCATTACCTAAAGAGCTTGGGTGCTTTAACGTGTAAGCAATGCATGAGGGAGGAGTTGATACAAATACATGATAGATATGTCCTTAATGTGAATGAATACCTCCCCCCAATGGTATACAAATGCTACTGAGCCAGTTCTGGCTCGTGTTTTAATCCTAAACTAGTTTCCCATTGACGTTTGAAATTCTATTGTGCGTAAAACCACTCATGCTTGAAAACCAGTTTGGGATTTTTCACATGGAATGGGATATTATTATACTACTGATTTCACTAGAGAGAAGTATTACAGGGAACAAAATTCTCAATTTCAATAGAAAATATTATTTTGGCATACTCTACAGTGATTTTAACTCTGTAAAGTTTTGTGTCTGAGGACTAATCAAAGAGTGTAGATTTTCTGCAATCGTGAATATATCTATGGTTTTGTATGTGCATGTAGATATATCTGTATTTATTTAAAGGTGGAGGGAGAAAAAAAAGGAGGAGCCAGCCCAGGATTCAGTTGTCTGGTTTGTTTTTCTAAGGCAGCTTTGAACTGCATTTCTTAGCCCCTGGCATTTTAGATAGAATCTTCAAACACTAGATAAAAGGAAAGAAGAAAATTCTTAAGATGGATTTCAACTATATTTTACTAATTAGTTATTATTTCTTCCTTGAGTGAACGGTTTAACAAGTGTAGAATTGAGTTGCACAAGTTCAGTGTGTTCTTTGAGAAATAGAAGTCAGAATGTTTCGAAGTATTTAGGTTTCGTTCGGAAATATTTTCTTCTGAACAGTTTTAATTCCTGAGGTCTGTTAAAGCAGGTTTTCCAGATCAGCTTCTTATTCATAGTAGGCAGGACTAGCAGAAAGCATTCTTTTGGCTGATGAAGGAAAATACTCTTTTTTTGTTCTACATCAAAATACTGACTGTGGAGGTTTGTCTTACAGGGAGGGTGGTATTTAAGTTAGTTCAAAAAGATTTCAAATAGTCAAAATGTGAGGTAACATAGAACAGAGATGGTAAAGCTGACTTTAAGTCATTTCAGCTGTTAAAGCTCTGTGTTATTTCTGATTCTGCTCTAGTTATAAACTAATAATAATACTTTAACAGGAGAAATGTATGGAAGTGAGTACTTTGGTCCAGGACATTGGATTTCACCCAATAACTCTCGCACAAAATTAATAAATTATGATTTAACTGGGATCATATTTTTCTGGGAGATAATCAGGTTTGATTTAAAAACTTCAAATGATTGAGAGTCGACTATATCCTAAGTATATTATGCTCACCATTAATTACACTTGGCATTTAAAAAATCACTTTATTCTTACCTGAGCTCACACAGTTTCACCTTCCAAATAGTAGCTATTACTGTGCATTATCAGAAATCATCTTCCTGTTCAGGTACTTCCACACTGTGATCCCATGATTTTACTTTCCCCAACATAAACTAAATTGTACTTCTGCGGTGTCTTACGATGAGGCCGGTGTCTCTGACACACAGTTTATCCGACTACTTTAATGAGATAAACAAAACCGAGCAAAATAACAGCACAGGTCACTTGGCCTTTTCACTTATTTCTTTGTTGACCACGTATGATGAGGCATATGGAAATGACTGGGGTTTAGCCTTGTGTATTTTTCTGTACCAACTGGCAGATAACGAGATGAAAACATTATTTTGAACTTTCTATTTAGTGTGCTAATTTTCAAATTCGCCCAACGTACTTGTATCATTGGGTAGGTGGGGCCTCTGAAGGTGCCACAGATGCCCAAACCCCGATAAAATCCACCCTATCTTGTTAATGAACATGCAAACAGTTGTTCCCCATCTGCTGCCTCTGTCTGAAAGGTTAGGAAGCCCTTCTTGATCACAAAGGACGTAATTATTGTCTGTAGAGGAGTCAAGTACAAAGACAGTTCATCCAGCCTGACCGCTACTACACTGCAGGCCACCGAAGATTAACAGCTGCTTCTCCTTTGATTAGGTTAGGTAATAACAGTTACTTTAGTTAATAATTGGATGGATTCCCAGGCCATGTAATTCAGGTTTAGGCTGTCATTTTTTGCTGGCATGTAGCTGAGCTGTATTATTGGAACGGAGCCTGTAATCCTATTAGTCAGTTGTCACTCAAGCCGTAGGAGAGGAGGGAAGGGGAATTCAAATCCATTAAGGTGTTGTAACAGGTAGGTAAATAAGTCAGCCACGGTAGCCTGGTGTGCAGGGAGCTTTCTTAATTGTTTGTCATAATTAAAAAAAAAAAAAAAAATTTACTTTCCTAAAACGCTTAGTTCATAATTAATCCATTAAATGGTTACGTGATTTGTGTAATTTATTATTTCTCTTTACTTTGCCACACATGCATTAGTGTACACATACACTCTGCTAAAGTTACTTGATTCATGCACTGTTCTGCTGAAATTAGTTGCTGTGTGCTCTAAATGACAAGTTTATAATGGTCCAAAGATTAAGAATACATACTTAATATCACATCAGCTCAGTTGGCTTTCCTCCTGCACAAACAAGGCCACTGTATTTCACAATGATACAGATTTGTGAGGGATAAAGGAAACAAGAGGGTTTTTTCTTGTATTGGTTTTGAGTGCTTCATCTGCTGTTCTGAAGAATATGTCTCAGTTACTGTTTTTGTAATGGTTAAGACACATCTAGGTGGCATCCCCAAGGTTTTTGTGCCGCTTCCTCTCTCTGTTAAGAAATGCATAGGTGACAGTAATAATAATTTTTGCCTACGTGTTCATTTGTCCCTGCTCTCCTGCGTGATCAGGTAACTTCAGAGCTTTGGAAACCTTTTGTACCTAGAAATCAAATTGTTTAAAAGTGTTATTTGAAGTAGTTGTGAATCTCTGAAAATACGTATGAGCAAGCCAAACTTTTGCATACTGTTTGAAAACCAATATATATATTTTCTTCTGTTCAACAAACATGAATCCTGATAGATCGATTGCCTTTGCTGAATAGCCTTCCTAATCTAAATATACAGCTACTCAAAGAACAGTGTCTGTAGTGGAATCATGAAATGGGTTTCATAAATACCTAGCTAAGCAATTTGGGAGACGGAGTTAGAAGTCTGGAGGATTCTTTCAGGCAGCAAAAACGTGCCATACTAGTTCATTCTCTTTCCAAATAGGGGTTTAAAATTTATGTCCAACAGGATCTGTCATTTTTCATACTCACATGGTGCCTGGTCTCCCGAGTGCCTCGGGTGCTACCAGAATACAGGTCACTTACCTGAATGGTCTTTCATTCTGACACCGATTGAAATGGGGACCGGCTTAAATAAGAATGTTATGTGAGTAAGGGCTTTGAATAACTTCCATGCCTCAGTCTACTTCTTCTGAATTTCTGTTATGTTTTAATATGTACCAGCTAATGTAAAGCTTTAGCACTACAGAACATTAAGCGAGTTTGGATTATATTGTGAAGGATATAGGTTAATTTTGGAAAGAAAGGCTAATTGGGTAAGATCGCCTGCTCCCATAGGTTTATGCTTTAAGAAAGATTTCTGCGGATGAATATTTAAATACTTCACAATTTTAAAGTTGCCTCAAGGAGGAATTAATTCATGCATATTTTAAAATAATTTGGTATTATTTGGCTGCTATTCTTCAGAGCTGGAATGACAATATTTTTCAACATTGGAGAGATAATACTGTTTGTTCTTTATACACAGCTTATCTTCCTACCTGAGAGCTTTGTTGTGGATAACTGAGGGAATTGCCTGTGCACGATTCATTTTTTCACTGTTTCTTCCGGTACCACAGCCCCACAATATTCACTCTGAAAACATCAGTAATGCAATATTCAAGGGACTCTTCTGCTCCTTTGTGGGTAGGGCGCGTTTTCCCTTCAGTTCCCATGACCCCCACTGACCCAAGGCCAAGCTCAAGGAGCTGTGCCTGAACCTGGGATTCCTGAGAGCCGGACGCTTGCGTGGTGACCGAGGTCATTCACAAGCACTGCATACCAGCAGATACTTTGGGAATCAACATTGCCTTTCAATAAATGGATTAAAAGCTCTTGGAGTTCTCCATCTCCAAAGAATCCTTGGATAGAAATATATTAAATACCGTGCCAAAAGTAGTGTATTCCTAATCCCTAAGTGGCAGCTTTGCAGGCCCTTGTAAGCACAGTGCTCATGTATCTTTCCCAACTTTGCTGCTCATTTGCTTCTTCCTTTTATTTAAGGTTTTCCCCCTCTTTCTTCCATGGACATAGTTAAGGATTAATTTCTCTAATGGCTAAGCATCCAAATGCTGATTAATTTTTATGAGTAATCTAGAGAGGAGAAGAATAGGTCATAAAGCTAAATCTATAAAACTGGGAGAAATTACAAACTCGCTTCTGCTTGATAGAAAACTGTAGTAGTAAAAGAGGTTCTTTAAAATGTAAATGTGTATTTTGCAAAGTATACTTGTACTTCAGCAACGTGTTTGACAAAAGTGAAGCAGGCACCCTGAAAAAAACCTCTGTCTTTAAAAGAAGTGATGCGGAAGGAGAACATGTAGGAAATCAAACAACTTCGGAAGATGAATACTCTTTTCAAACAGATACATGAAGATTTCCTCTCAGAATAGGGGGATGTTACAGCTTCTTTCAGGGCAGCTCTGGTGACTGATTTGGGGGGGAACTTCCTTTCTGGACACTTTATTACTAGGTACTTATGGAGGAAAGAGGAGTTCTGGACAAAATCACAGATAAGAAAAGTTTACATGAAAAAAGAAAAGAAAAGGATGGGTTTAGCATTAATGAATATTAGAGTTGAGCAACAAGCCAAGTAGGAAAATGTAGCAGTGTACGACTTCAAGAATGGAGTAATTACTGAGGGGAGAAACAAAATGAGTGCAATAAAATGGGATATAACTCAGAGTAATGGGATGAAATAGAGAAAGGGCATATTTGGTCTAAATGACAGGAAAGACTTCTTCGCCACGAGAGCTAATAGGTTGTGGCATAATCTCCCATGAGAAATAGGGAAAGTGAGAAGAGGGAAGTGCTTGGCACATTTAAAACTGGAGTAGCACTAACAAATATGCTGTAGCAAATAAATCAGCAGCATCACATAAATGTCTGTCTCATTTGTGTGCCGCGATGCCGGCACGCCAGTCATATGCAGAAATCCTCCTGCACGTTTGCCTGCACTGGCTACGTGTGTATGTTGATTACCGAGGAAAACGCACGCTTGAAATAACAAAATATCTCTTTACACTTGCGAAGTTTGAAGCTGGAGCGAAAGCTGATCTCTCAGAAGGTCCCCAGGCTTTGTCTGGAGGGTGCTGAAGTGCTCTGCCGCGCTGGTGGAGCAGGAGGGGCAAGGAAGGGGAGAAGGTTTGAGAACTGTGGCCATAAGCCACGGTGCTCACATAACACTGTCTGCTTGTGGCAGGACTCTTTCCTTGCTCTTGGGCCATCTTTTGCTGACGGCTCTGTCGGGAGCTTGGGGACGGCGTCGCAGGGGAGGCAGAGCCGACGGCAGGTTTAGCCCAGCCACGCTGCAGGCTGGACGCGCGGTTGCTGTGATGTGTTATATCAGAGGTGCCCAACCGAGGGTTGCTTTAAAGAGGCTTTTGTTGTTGTTGCTTGGAGTTTTTCTGGGGAAAAAATTGGAAGGGAGGAATATAGGAGTGAAACTCCAAAGTAGCTCTTCAGTTAAGGCACGCACTACCGGGCTAACTGGACTAAAATTGTTTGCTAGAAATTATATTTATCGGTTAGCCTGTAGGAAATCAGTGCTTGATTATCTTAACTGCTTGGTGAGTTGGCACACAGTTTTCCATTTGTTTGAGAGTAGTTATTCCTTTGTAGGTAAACCTTTTGGCTGTCTAAAAAAAAATCTACATGCAGTTCATATTAATTATGGAAAATGGTTTATTTTCTAATACCTCACTTCCCTGTTTAAACGGTTTTTCTGGAGCTTGGCACAAGTCCTTTAAATAGAATACAGATGTTTGTTTGAAAGAAACATAATGGAGAGAAAGTTGCATGATTTAAAAAAAAAAGTGAGATACATACTTTTGTGTTTACATATTAAGATCTAATTCTCAGAGGGAAAAATGTTTCTCTTCTAAATCATATTATATCTTGCTCAGTTGTCTTTGTAATTGTTAAAAGAAATATTTTATTGCCAGAGTCACTAGGAGTTTTTTCTGTTTTACGGTATATATGGGTTTTTTCCTGTTATTGTGTAATACATTCTTGACGGACTCACAGTGATTATAGAGCACTTGCCATTAGCTTGCGGCACTAGAAAAAAAAATTTGTTATTAACAAGAATTGATGAAATTAAGATGAGTAAATACAAACAGCCAATAAAGCTACACAAAATTAGCAACTTAAAAGTAGAGAAGAAAAAGATCTTAGATGCTTTATTTTAAACAGTAGAAGATGAAAGCAGTTTTGTATGAATGGAAAAGGGCATGAGTAAGTTCTAAAATCCTGGACCTGCTCCAATAAAAACTCAGTCATTTGCAAACTGTAGGAATAATGGTAGGATGGTATTCAAGTGTAAAATTCTGCTAAGTGGAAGTTCAAAGAGGACACCTAGAATAATGAAAAGCTAATCTAGAAAGCTGGGAACACATACAAAACTAGTTTAAATTGAATCTTTCCATTGATAACCAGCAACATAGTGTAACATAACGTAGCAAAACAAGCTGGATGTGAATGTCATACCTCAAAGCTAAAAATATTCATTCATTCTGCTGCATTTTGAATAAGCTGCAAGCAGTGGATTAGACAAGGGACCTGGGGGGAGCTAATAAGTTGGTTGCCAAATTCATAAACTACACCAGTCATCTAGGTGACATTTTCAAACTTTATAGTTTCCCATAACTGAAGCACTACCAAAAATCGCCTCCAGATTTTTAACCCGATTCTTAAACTCCAGGCAATTAGTTTGAGAAGACACAACAACTAGCCGCCTTGTATCCTCAACAGCATCTGTCAGGCAACACTTCTGTCTTCCTAAGATTAAGGATAAAATAAGACAGCTGAGCTGTGATGCTGTCAGGCTTTCTTCCAGATCAGCAACTTAACCTATGGGGTCCACATTCTGTGAAATACGTAACCAGGTATCATCAATGTAGTGATGGTACTCATGTTTTAACGTGATCTGCCTAAGCTATTTCGTGCATACAATGACCAAATCGAGGAACAAGCCTGGGGGTTGTCTCCTTTTGGAGAATTTTGTAAGAAAGAGGAAATTACTCATCTAGAGATTTGTCTGTGTTCTTTAAATCATATACAGAGCAATAAAGAACAGCTAGAAAGGTAACAGCAACAGGTAAACTTTATTAAAATCTCTAGAACAATATGTCATTACAGAAAATACGTTATTCAACTGTATTACCTATATAGTATTTGATATGTATATACGATCTTTGAAAAAAAATAGCACCTGAGAATTTCAACTCCTGCTCTAAAGAATACCCTTCCCTCTGCACTGGCAGTAAAATGCGCTTTTTCAGAGGTGTGATAAATACATGTATTGAAGACTTTCTAAATTGTCAAAACTCAGGACAATTGTCTGTCGAGCATATCTTTTATGTAGCAATTTCTTTAATTTCTGTTGGTTCTCTTCTGTGTTTGTGTTTATCTAGAACACAGCAGATCAAATAGCATTCCGGGCTGCAGGAGGACTGACTGCCCTTGAAAATGTTCTTCAAGCTGTGACTTCTCCCACCAATCTGAATGCGGTTTCACGGCTTCCTTTTAAGTAAGTAGGGTCGCTCCCTCATTTGCTGCTTAAAATCACTAGAATATTTATTTTTATATATAAATATATATTTATTTATATATCTGCTGCCTCACTGCTGCTTCTTCTCATAGTCCAGTGTCAAACTTCGAAGAAAAAATCTCGCTCTACTCTACGCTGCCATGCAAGGTGAAAGACGTTTCCTCTCAACCTCCAGTTTTCTAACTTGGTGACTTTATTTCTAGCTATGATATATTTGAGTGGTGGCATCCCTAATTGTACAAAATGAGAAAAGAGAAAACTGTGTTAAACAGAAGAGGAGGTACATATCTTTTGAAGTTAGTCTGTGAACATCTTTAGTGGGAAGTGGTGCAGTTTTTTAAAAGGTTGTAATTCACTGGAGTCTGACTGCTTTTAAAGTGAAACAGTTGTAAGTTACTGCTAGCTGAAAGGGCTTCTACAAACAGGTAAATAAAAATTCTTGTGGATTAGAGGAATTCGTCTTTATAGCACATAAGAATAGAAGGGTTTAAATGTCTAATCCCTAAAAAAGGTGGTGACTAAACAGAATGCCTGCAAACACTGGCAACTCAAAAGCATGCTCTTGAGCATCTAACTCAATCTGATCTCTAACTGTAATTTTAATCTATTCAGAGGCACATAATGTCATCCCAGAGCAGGGCTAGGCATGGTTTTAGTACAAGAGGAACCAAGCCCAGGCTATTCTGTTGTGTACCATTGTCATCATTTTTTTGTAGATATATTTTAATATTGCAATAATTGGAATTTAAGCACTACTTTGTGAGGGTTTGTATCAAAACTGCCCATTAATATGTTATAGGACAGGTGCAAAGTGCTAGGAAAGAACACCAAGAAAGAAACATGCTTTTAATATCTTAACTTTGCTCTTCAAAGACCATAAAATTCCTACCTTCCCGCTAAGTCATGCAGAACGCACTTGTGGCAGGTCCAGCCAACTCCGCTGATGAGCAATCTGGACTTGGTCCTGTGGTGAGCAGCTCAGCAGCAGCCTTTGGACTTGTGAGTTTGCAGAAGTTCTAATTTTGAGTTATGCTCATCAATGAGGGATCAACTTTGCAAGGGAAAGGGCTGCACTGTGTGGCCACCTAAAGCTTAGCTTAAATTTAGCTTTAAATTCTTAGAATGTGCATCTTCTAGACATCTTTGATTTTTGTTCTTTCATTTTAGGAGTAGTTTCCTTTTGGCAATCTTTGCTGAGAAGGTTTGAGAATATTGTGTTTACGTTACTGAAAACATTTTTTTTAAAGTTTGTTAGACAGTATGAGGATGTAGTAGTTCTCAAAGGAACTTGTGTGCTGGTAAATAAAGCCCCATGTCAGCTACATTTGTGTAACACAAAAAACATCCAAGGAGATTTATCAAAGGTTTTTCTCTCTATGACAGTTACTGTCTCTCTCATACCTATTTCAGGCCAGTATAACTGGTTTCTCAGATTCCTAAGCCTGTTCATGACTGAATTATAAAAAGAATTTTTAAACCTCTCAAAAATTCATTATACGTTGTTTCATTAACACAAGTTTTCTAATATCTGTATTTTCAAAAGAAATCTCAAGGCAGAAAAGAGATTAATATAAATTATTCTGACAACTTTGTGTGTTAAAATCTACTGAAGAGCTTAGCTCCGCTGCTGAAATACAACATTTCATTCAACTTCACAGCAAATTGCGGTCTCCAAAGTATTGTAGTTTGGAAGTGATACATCAGGTTGCACATAATTTAACACAGGATCTTGCTTTCTAAAGTTAACTGCTCTTGCATTTTTTTTCTGCAAAAGTCTAGCTGCTTGAGTCTAACTTGCGGAGTCTGGAGTCTGATACAAGTGTCACCGTGAACTTGATGTTGCTGCGTGTGACGCAGAGCATCCTCTATTGCTATTTCTGTGGTCATCTTTCTGATTGAGCAGAACATACTTTGTGCAGAAGCTGCAACTTGACTGTCGAGAACAACCAACCGTCACGGAGGGTGGGACTTTCAGTGAACAGTTTGGAGCAGGCACGAATGTGGCTGGTTTAGAGAAACCGTGTTAATGCGTGTTAGTATGAAAGTATTTCAAGAAATTCTTCAGATGTGTTGCTTTAAATACCGAATGTTTGAGAGAGTTTCAGAAACAAATTATAATTATAGAATTCATTTAGTTCTTTCCATGAAGAAAATGTGTATCACATTTCTACTCATTTAATTTTTGAAAGGAGTTTAAAATTCTTTTTCCTCCTTCTGTGCAAATATAATTTACATCCTGACTTCTAAACTTTGAACCTAGTGAAGCAGCACTTTTCTCTACTTAAAGACAAAGCAAAGCCCTGTGGAAAGATGTTGAATTAAGACCTTTAATTGCCCTCCAGTCTTCCCCTGGCCAAATATGCTTTGCTAAAGGACACTACTATACTTGAGATTGTTTGTGTGCTCTTGCAACGTTTAACCATTTGTACTCATCTTAAATTGGGCATTTGTCTGTTGTTTTGTGATGAGGATAAGCTATTTACAAGTAGGTGAGGAGATTACATGGGCTATTATCTACATCTCTCTTTCTCCAAAATCCTGGCAGTATGGTGCAGCTCAGAACTTTAATCCCATGTCTACAAGATAAAGCTTTATTATCAAAAGATTTAACAATATGCCTGTTGTTTTGTGCTACTGCCCAGATTGGTAGTTAGACCAGCAGGACAGCAAATGTTGTGAAAAAGATGTGACATTTATGAGACAGATGATGCATTTGGTGTTGGGGCAATTTTTCTGCCCTTCAAATAAATCACTGAAAATGGAAAAGAGAAAGCAATGGATTGTAGTAGGTTTTATTATTGGTGTTAACATGCAAATTAGTGTCCAGCTGTCTTATTTCTTAAAGTAGCATTTTGTAATTTTCCTGAATTTGTTCAGTTCTCCACAAAACAAGACATACTCAGCAGAATTTCAAGAGGTATCAGAGCCTTACGGTATTTTTCTTGCCTTTCTACCGAAAAGCAAATTGGAGTTGCACAGCAGAACAATTTAATGATTAAGATCAAGACCAGACGATGAGTCTCGTCCCCTGTGTCGCTTTGCATATCTGCTATGGGCAACTCGTTCAGCCCCTTTGGGCCATGACATGTTACTGGCCTTGCAAATTGTAAGAAATTGTAAGGGTTTGTTTAATTAACATTTGCAAAATCGTTGAGTTCCTTAGGTGACCAGCATTTTTAAATAGAAATTAGCAGTAGTTGTGTAAGGAACAAAGGTGGACTTTTGTTACAAGTTAAGACATGATTAAAGTCAGTTTTATTATAATGAGTCTTGTCTAGTCATAGAATTTCTTGCATCATTCATTTAAAGCAAATACTGTCAGGGTAAAAAGCTCAAACCATAATTACATAGGTAAAAAGCAGAAAATAGTGCCCACATAATAGTATGGATGGCATTGATACAATTAGTTTTTTCAGTAAGAATTATTTTGAGCTGAGAACTGGTTTTATAGCTTGTTCTCGGTAATTTTTGTGCGGTTTTTATAGGCATACATTTCTTAACCTGCGCTGTTACTGTTCATGCAGTTCTATAGGATTGTTCACAATTTTTTTCAACATGAAGAGCGAAACAAGCTTTCGTGATTTCTTGTAAGGTTATTCCCTCTAGAGTTCATTGCAAACTAGCTAGTTGGTACAAGGACATAAAGATACGCTGAAGCGAATGACCTCTTTGCAAGTTCAACATCTGAAACCTGCAGCATCTGTCTCCTTCCAGGACGTGTTCTTGCTGTTTGTCTCAGAGCTGGACTTCAAGCTCTCAGAGCTGAAGAATAAAGCAATGTTGCCCTCCCATGCAATACAGGAACAAGTTTTATTGTTGAAAGTTGCTCTGTGAACCGTTACGAAACTTTTTGATTGAGAGCCAGATCTCGCAAGGAAACGATCGATAAGCCAGGGACTGGAGAGTTTCCATAGAAGACTTTCAGATTCCATCACACCTGTAAAAGTTGGGGTGAAATAATTGTTTGGTTGTCACTTTTCATGTAATAGTTCGGTCATTTCGGAATCAAACTCCAATCTGTTTGTGGAAGTATCTTGAAGGAGAACTGGTGCTGAATTTGGTCTTCTCTCTATTAGTTGTGACTAGACTTCAGCTGGAGCCCTTTTTTTTTTTTTTTTAATCAGACATCCGTAATGTGAAATACAGACAAAATAGTAGTTGATTATGAATCTTTGAGAGTTCCTGATGGTGTAATAGGCTCCATGAGTGAATTATAAGGGCCTCTGTAGTCTTCAAGACTTAAAATTGGTATTTTTACCTGAAAAACAATTTGTTGTTGTTGTTGTTTTAATCCGTGTTCTTACCTTGGTGGTTTTTTAACCATTCCACTATACAGCCATTCTGTGCACTGTTTTTTCAGTAAAAGCTCACCTCCTTTTAAATACTTTTAAATGCCAATACTGATCGCTTTCTTCCTCCGTCAGAGTACTGCATAATATTCAAACTGTTAAAAATGAACAGTGCACTACTGAGTTAACTCATCCTAAATCTAATAATATTTAGTTGTGTATTATTTCACTGTAAAATTAGCTTTTTGGGTTATTTTCTTAATTGATAATCAAAGTACGTTCATGTATAATGTTTAGAAGTTGAAAGTAATGTGAAAAAGCTTTACACTTGAAACGGGTTAATTATAGCTGTTGATGATGCCCTTATTTTAGAAAGCAAAAGTTGTGAGTTCTCGCCTAGATATGCTGGTGCAGTATGGTGGATTAGTTTTGCGTGGTTGGATACCGTTTCTGCCCCAGTATTTTGAATAAAAATTACAGTTTGTCAACTTATTTATATCAGGCGAATTGAGGAAAGTGAAGATGTGCTAGCATAAAAGAAAAACACATCCGTACATATAAACTGTTGGGATCTAGCTTGAAGATGTTGATTAAAATGAATCCTGTTCCTATTTCTTTGTCCTAGTGTAAAATAAATATTACATACAGATGCATATTTTTGTCTAGTTTAAAAACAGATTTCTTTTTTGGATCAAAGTTTGTGTACCGTAATGAGTGTTTTTATAATTGGATTTACTCTAGAGGAAAGCCTTACATCCGCGGGCAGACTTATTCTGTGGTTTGAGTATACATGCTGTCTAACATAGCCTTAAAGCTGATTTGCGGGTGTGATACAAAGGTTAGAGCAACATCAGTAATCGATAAACAGCTGCTTCACGGGAGGCTCGTACTTTACTATTTCAATGGATTTCTTGAGATGAAAGCTTTGGAATTAGGAGCAGTTAGAGCTTCCAAGGGTGGGGGGGTGGAGAAAAAGAAATGTATTGAGTTTTTCATCCCGGAGAGTTTAACTGGTGGTTAAATAAAGTTCTGGCTTGACGTTCGCGGCACTGCGCTTGTCTCGGAGGCCTTGTGCAGAAATGGTGACAGTTGACAGCTGTTGTTCCCTTAATAAGATTAAAGTAAAGAAATTAGTTGTGCTGTCTTTAATCTGCCATTTAACACTGAACCACCTGGGGACGGCTTCTGTGCTGATACTTCCAATTTTGAATTAAAAAAAAAAAGTGGAACTGAATCACAGTTCAGAGCGTGCCGTGATTAGAATGTATTTAGACGAACCGTAGTTAGCAAGCTTATGTCATCAATTAAAAGAACTCTCTTTATTGTTGTGAAAAATGAATTTGACATCCATTTGCTCACACCACCTTTTCAAATGCATTATTTGAGTCTCTGAAAATGCAGCTGCTTTTTCTGACGTGAGATTTTCAGCTGGGAAATACAAAAGCATGATGCATTATTACAGTGGAATTTGTTCCATATATAAAGTGGGAAGTTTTTGTGTTTTCAAATGTTAAAATAAATGATCCTTTTAGGAATTAGGAATCCTATATATCCAAAAACATTATTGCAGTGAATTAACTAAATCACCTCATCAACTCTGAAATGCTGTCAAAATTGTAAGTTAACCTACCACATCCATATTTGACACTTTGGGTAAATTGTAATGTTTATATTTAAACAGAATTAATCTTTATCTTAGGATAGCTGATGAAATGACAGATGCTGATTTAAAACGTTTTCTTCTCAACTGAAAATAGAAACTACCAATATAGTTTCATATCTCTCCCTCCCTGTAAACACACCTACACAGAGGAATAATCTTCTGTGAAAAGTAAAAGTAGGTGCCTAATGAGCCTTTTTTTCAGTATTCCTGAGGAAAGTGAAATAAATACCTTTATATATAGCCAGGATAGGAAAAGAGAATCCTGTTGCAAGGCAGGTTTTACAGAATACACGTGAAGCATGCTCCTTCGAGTTTGTATAGGTGTTACCCTTGTGGGGTAAAAGTCAGGTGAAATAGGTGAAAATGAACCTGCCCTTGATCAGTAAGTAAGGACTTAATATTGTTTTCATATCATGTGAACTGCAGTCTGAAACTCATTTAATTAGGCAGGAGTACAGTAACACTAATACAACTGATTAGTTATATTAGTTAATATAACTAATTAACAAAGGAAAAGTATGAACGCTCTTTATGTTTTTACAGATCAAACCAAGCAAGGTAACGCTGCTTCTTTAACTTCAATATTGTCTCTCAAGCTGAAGAAAAGACAGTCTAGAAATAAGAATGAAAAAAATTTTACTCTAAATTTTCTGGCCTCTGAGTATTTCCAGCTTTTCCTGGCTTGAGAAATACTCTGTATATATATAAGATGCTTCCATTTCAAGTCTGGGGAGCCACGCTAAGTAGTCAGATGCCACCGCAACGAACGCAGCGATCAGTAAAGCAGCTTTCCTTAATATTTAAATAACTGTTTCAGAAATGAATTTGGGAGAAAAACAAAGTGTAAAACTCAACTCTCTCCTTCTAAGTATTTTGAGTTAGTCTGCAGCTTGTTATGTTAAATGCCACCTTTGATGATTTCTCTGTGATAACTTGGTGTTTGTTGCAGTCCCATTTTTGTATGACCTTTTGACGGTGCTCACAATTTATTTGCTTTTATGGAGCTTATTTGAACTTAGTCACATTTTTTCAGATGGTAAAAACACCCGACAAATAAAACTTCTTTTCTTTTTGGTTTACTTTAGGCAAACAATTTGAATTTCTAGCCATCTGTATTTATTATTGTATATATTTACGATGCATTTATGTTCTGTGTCTGTGTGCGTATTTGTTTAGTAACAGTGATAGCTTTTGTAGTAAGCAAAGTTCAAGAAATGAATTTTGTGTTTATACTGAAATAATATTATCCGGGTCAGATTTATCTTCGCTGTGAGTATATTCTGTAGGACTGGTTCCAGCTTCCCCGCAAATCCTGTTTTGAGAAGAACACTTTAATTGGAGCAGATGGAAATTACACACGATGCAAAGAATAATTGGACATGTTTTGTACATCGGGAGTTTTCTGTGACTCATTGTGCTTATGATTTTCTGTTCTTCCTATTGCAAACCTCTTACCTCTTCCCACCAGCCATAGGTGTAGGTCAGTTGATGCTATCGCCGTTACACACCGACGCATAAAGGCTCTGTACAGTAGTGGTTCCCAACGTGGCAGCAGAAGTTTTCGGACAGGAGTTTCACCCGCTCAGTTTTGCTTGCTGCGTGCAAGCTGCTCGATCCTCTCCATTCCTTGCTCTCATTAGCTCACGGGCGCTACGCAACAGCCTCTCTCTGGAGCTGGTCCCGGTATCCTGTGAATTATTTGATGCGGGTTTTTTTGCTTGAAGGTTGTGCTAGGAAAGGGACCTTTATACCTGAATTACTGGTGTGATATAAGCCACAAGAAAAGAATGTTACGTATCCGAATTATAAAATTAGCTGATACTCTCTGAAAGTTGTGTTACGAGTTACGAATACAGAAGAGTCCGGTAGCCATACAGTGCGTGCCTTCTGATAAGTACGGCTTTACTGCTCGGAAGTTACTAGTTATTTAGTTGATTACATGTTCATTTTTAGTCCTGTTTGGAATCCCAAGTTTAAGAAAAGGAGTGTGAATTGCTGAAAGGCTGTTTTGTGATGGGCTTCCATTTAGTTGCTCTTAGTTTACTGAAGACAAAAGTAACATCCTTCTTATTCTTTTTCTTTCCTTCTGATTTGTTTAGGTCGCTGTGCAACGCAGTAAATGCTTACAGCCTCACCTGCAGTAATTGCACAGAAAACTGCACCTACGTTCTTTTCAGTAATAAGATCACTTTTCTAATGGACCTGTTGATACACCAGTTTACGGTACGTAAAATACCCATTTTAATTTAGAAATTTTTGAATGCTTCCTTGCCTTATTAGAGTATTTAGAGTATAAGAACACCAGGAGGTACATGAGAATAAAGACTCAAAAGAATAAAGATTTTTTTTGTTACATGTATTTGGTAACTGTTTATTTATTTATTAATTTACTATACTTCTATGAAGACAGATATACTTGCTTCTGCTGATAAATTCTGCAAAAGCATCTGTACCAGGAACTCTAGCGAGCGGACAGTGTTCTATCTTCAATGTTTTCTGAGGTTTTCTTCTTTAATTCGCCCTGTAGTAATATTTATAGTATAGAAGTAATATTTATAGTATAGAATATTATGCGTTATCCATGTGTGTTTGGTTCACGTGTGTTTCAGTATCGGGAGTATAAGTCAGGTCAGTACGTTGCTGTAGTTAGATTTGCCGAAGTGCTTAAATAGCAGGACTCGTTAACTGTGAAAGTTTTCATTTTCCAATGTTTCATTTAATTCGAAATGTCATTAAATATTTTATTTGAAAACTCATTTTTAATTCATTGTGACGTGCTCATCATAAGATATTTAGTCTTGGTTTTCTACTTATAAATCGTGTGTATGTATTTTCATGAGCCAAGCAGTTTGTTAATTGAAAAGTTATGTACATACTTTGAATAATTTAAATGGCGCTGCTAGAATCAACAAGCCATAGGACTGTTGACGAACACTTTAAAAAGATAGTCCAAAGGTCCTTGACACAAAGAAAACCGGAATGCAACCTGTGCATTCTCCTCTAAGTAGCTGCCAGCTCATTGTTCTTCACCAAATCTTTCCAAGAGGATTCCAGGTATTAGATTTCAAATATACTTAGTGAAAGGTGCATGCATTGTGCTGGGCCAGTCACAACACTGCTGGCGCTCCGCAGAGCGAGCCAGAGCGCAGGCTCCGTGGGTAATTACACGAGAGATGAAATCCTTCAGCACTTTACGAGTGACAAGATTCATTCTGCTGCCAAACACCTTCCCTTTCCTCAGTGTAGCACTGTGCAAACGACCTGCGCTTTTCCCAAAGAAATACAGAGGGTATTTCTTGGGAAATGTTGGCCACCGAGAGATCAGAGATACTGCCTAAGAAAAATGTACTATGCTTGGAGCTGTTTGCAGTCTGTTGCCAAATACTATCCTTGAATTGCAGCAAAACTGTAATTAAAGCTTAACGTTTCCCATGATCCACAGTGGACTTTTCTTTCCTGTGCATAAAGTCTCTTGTGTTCTCTTCAGGCAAAATTGGCCCTTAAACCAGGGTGTCTTCGTAGTTCCATGAAATACATATTTAAGTACCAAAAAAAAACACAGTGCTGCTTTTCTAACCCTGATATTTCACTCTTGAAAATATCATAAATCAGCTCAAGTTTGACTTTTTCTTTTTTACAAAAAAGAAATGGACAAATGGAGAGCACTTTTTGAATTCGATTAAGCTCTGAATACCAAAATATTAAGACACGCCTCCAAAGAATTAGCTCCCTGCAGCATTCCTAGTTTGGGGAGCTGTATGGTGCTGCCCTTGCCTGTGTCATGCATATTCCCACTTACTGTTGGAAAATAAACCCCAAGTAATACCAGAAGTAATACATGAGAACGTATATTTGCAAGGCTGTAAAAAATTGTTAAACAAGGATGCCAATTTTTTGCTGAATACAGAAATGGAAAGAAGCCAGGTTTAAGAAATCTTTAAATATATTTTATTATTGAATGCAGTGTCGGCTTCACTTTTGCTAAAACTCAGAGCTATATATTTTAAAGATAAAATGTAAAACAATCCCTTCTCATCGGTGACAAAACGTTCGCTTTTCTTTTAAGCAGGTGTAACATTTTTCTCCTCGAAATATTACTTGAAGAATTATTAAAAAAAAAAAAACAAAAATACTTTTTCTCCAGTTAAAGCTTGGGTACCAATGGGAAATGGTAGAATAACAGATGGAGTGTGTTTCTTTCTTTTTTTTTGGTGACATCCAGCCTACCCAAGTTAATTATTAGAAGTGTCCTGTTTAGACCTTCCTTTATCTCACAGCTAAACAGACTGGTAGGAAACCTTCTGTAGACTACTTACCATTTTACCTTTCTTAGCCTCCTTAGCTCAGGTAATGCCTAAGTCAGGGTCTCTTGAGGTCAGTAGTATCCCCTCTCCTGATTTCAGTGGTTAATGGATCAAACCTTCCTGCCTACGTTCATCGAAGTCTTGTGCTCGGGTGGTAACTTCATTCATCTACAGGCTGCTATCTCTGCTTTTCTTTCTCTCCTGTACCTAGAAGACAGTTGCAAAATAATGAGAACTTTTCTAATTATTTATTTTGGAAGGTTTCACACTGAGAGAAACAAATAATTACGTAAGCGTGTGAAGATACGGGGTTTTTGGGTTTTGGGGTTTTTTTCCTCGTCAAGTGACAGCTGTCGTGCTTTTCCATGAAGATAGCCGAAAAAGCCATATGTATAAACTGTACATTTCTGTGCCTGCATTTGTAAATAATTTTATCTCTTTAGCAAACAGATTGGTTTTTTGGTTTTGTTTGGGGTTTTTTTTTTTCACCCCAAATATCTGTCCTTTTATGATTTCACAATAAGAAAGGCATGGCAGTTTGTTTTCTAACTACATGTTCTCAGATGGATTAGAGGGAAATTTCCAAAAGCTTTTGAGAATAACAAGATGGACAAGACCACCTTGTCCAGTAAAAATTCTTAAATTTTGTTCATTCATTCATTCAGACTTTTCCCATCACAGCATACCTGCTGTTGCCAGTCTCTCTCCAGCAGTGTCACTTTGTCCAGAGTCGGTTGCCAGTTACAGCTCTGGTTGGAAGTTAGAAAATTTCAAATTCGATCGTTGTATGAGGATTTTTTTTAAGACAATCTTCAGATGCATAATATCTGAAAATTCTAACTAAAACATCAGTAGTGAACATTAAAAACATGTGAAATGAACTGTGCAATGTAAGTAGAGATGAAACAAATGTAGAGATCGAAAGTGAGCTGCTTGTTACTTTTTTTTTTCCAAAATACAGTGCTTAAATCTGGATTCTGTTGTAGGCAAATGACCTATAAACTTTTACGTACAAAGTACAATCGCTTTGCTTGGGTTTAAGTTAATCTGACTGTCTAGTTACTGAAGTAATTTTTCTCCACCGTCTCTTCACTGGAATGTGCTGCCATTTAGTTGGGGTGCTTTAAAATGACAGTGGACGTCCTGTCGCAGTTGCTAGTTCCGAAGTCACTTGTGGTCAGGTTTTTAATCTCCTGTGCTGCACCAAGTGAGGCAGCTTCGTGTTTGTTTGCGCTGATTATGACAAGAATTGTAAAATCAAAGGCACGTACGTGCTTCTCAGCTGTTCTGGTTCATTTTGGAATTACATTCTGTCTCCGTAGCGTTCAGCTGTTGTGGCACTGACAGTACTCCTGGAGTCCCTAATAAGGGGAGCGTGTGGGCAGTTTCTGCCTTCCAGGTCACTAAGAGATCTAAAAACCCTCCCTCTGCTTTCGGGTCTAGTTGGAGACCTGAGGACCAGCATCTAGAATTATCAAGGTTGGCAAAAAAGTACCTCGGTTAGATGTCAGCTCTGTGGTCTGGGTCATTCCTAATGCAATTCAGTCACTGTTGGCAATGTCAAAAAATGTAAAAACTTCATGTCTTTTTCTTTCTGTTTTAATAACGTAACTTTTAAATGACCAAAAACGTAATATTTTGTTGATTAGCCGCAGTAGGAAGCCAGTGTGTTAATCCTGTAGTAAATTTTGAAAATAGTGCTGGAGTGGGAGAAATAATGACATATTAAAGTATTGAGGGGTAGGGAATCTAAAAGTGGAACCTTCATCTGCACCATCTTAAGCCCATAGACTTCCTGGGCCATTTCCATTTCTTCACTAGTCAGTACATAGAAAGTCTGACATCCCGTAGCTATTCTTTTGAAAATACACATTTTCTGGAGTGTTTTTGAGGCGAGCCCAATAACTTTACACATGCAAGAAGCACAAAGTCACCACTGCTCATGGGAGACGAATACAACACAAGTGATCAAATGAACAGAAATTAGGTGCTTCAAAAGGTATGACGACTTTCCATTTAGGTTTAGCAGCTCTCTATTTAAAATCCTTCCTGTCTCTGAAGGATTATGCTTTTAACAAAACAAATAAAACCATAAATGAGTTTTCAGTGACAGAGCTCTACGTTGTTAACTGGAAACTGTTTGTTGGGGGTTTTTGTTTGCTTTTTTTGCTAGCACAGGAAAAAAATGGTGCTCTCGATACACAGAGGTACTTTAGGCGACATGAGTCAGAATGGAGTAACATTTTCAGCTACATTAAATGTGTGCCTAAGTGCTTTGCTGGATTGGGGCCATATTGTTCAGCATCTTGCAGGCTTCAGTCCTAGATGCTGGGCAGAGCCGAGAGCTTATGGCAGGGCTG
>NW_010535253.1:40838-43531 GCF_000687285.1 Phaethon lepturus | reverse complement strand
CTACACGAGGGGAATTCTCTGCTGAATGGCTTAACAGTTGTATGGAGACTGTACCAGGGCTGGGAATCTGGTCGTCGGAGCGTTCTGGTTCAACGATTGATTTGAAGAAAGTAAAAGTCTTGATTAGGGCTGGCAAAGGGAGACATCAAAAATAGCATCCAGATGTTGGCTGTGTCAATTAATTGAATAATAGTTACATTTTTTTCTTATTTTCCGTTGTGATTTAAAAATGTTTTATATCAATTACTTGACAAGTCAGTTTAAGTATGTGATCGTACCTGTAGCTTTGTGTCAGTTAAACTGTTAAACCTCAGGAAAAAAAATGTTTAATGTTTTAACATTTACTCTTCCAAAGCCCATGTTGAACAAATGCAGTTTCTCTGAATAACATTAACTCTTTGTATAATCAACACAAAGACACCAGAGTTTGAAAGCTTTCATAATTACACTGTTAAATCTTAAGATTTCCTACCCCCTTGCTTGATGTAATGATCAACAAGTGAAGTAATACATCACGTTTGCAAGCACCCCAATTAATTTTGAACATAAATTTTAACACATTTTCACACTAGCACATTAATTACTTCTTCAGTAAGAGAGCTGATCTTTTGTCACTCATTTGAGTTCATACAAACGGAAAATATTGAAGTAGCAATTAGATTCAAATTTACCCATTTTCTGTAAAACAGTATTTCCTTCTATCACCTCTTAGACATACACTGTATAAAAGCACATTTGTACTCATTTTCTATTAATAGACGTACAGTCTTTTCCCAAAAATCAAATGTGAAAAATCAGCTCTGGAATAAATGATTGTATTAAGAGTGCCAGATCTATTTGTTTAACTGATTAGGTAGCACAGTTTTATATTAAAGCATGAACTTGTGCAGCTAAGGGCTGTATACTTAGAAAATGCTGTTCTCATATGTACATTCAACTAGAAGGCAACAATAGACATCTGTTTATAGGACTGTTCATTACAGCAAATGGAAGGCTCTACTGCAAAATATTATTAAATCTGTTAAGAAAGAAATTATATATCATTTTTTTATCTTTGCTGAAAAAGCAGTGAATAGCTTTTGTTAGCAATTTCTAAAACTTGGTGTTCCTAGTGCAAAGTCGCCACATTTAAATTGATTTATACATTGCAAAGCTTAATCCATCTGGTTCAGTAAGCAATTAAAATCATTAGGCACGAATTATTTTAGTCAACAGAAGTTACTGGAGCAACGTAATATTATTTTTCCTATTGAACTTGAATAAGCAGCTAAAGACTTCTCACTTGCTGACTTGGCTCGTCACCAGAAACAGACTATTACAATGAGTTTTAAGTACCAACACAAGGCTCAGAGCTAATGAATAATAAAGAAATGCGCATGTTGTTCTTTGTCACCAAGTGTTACCAAATCCCTCCTGATACCTGCGCAGGGAGGAACGATTTTCTGTGACCTCACTTGCATATCCTAAGTGTAAATGATTTTAACCTGGAATGAAAATAAAAATTGCAGCCAATATTGATCACTAATTGCAGCGTTGACAGCCCCAGGCTGTCTCATAAACGTGCCTCCACGGAGCTCTGTTGGTACGTGGCGTGCCGCAGCGTTAAGCCCAGTGAATGGACCTGGGAGCCCGCGTCTCGATCGAAGCGTCTGTGCTGCCAATATTCCTCCTGTAAAACTGCCGGACTTCGCACGCTTTGCTCGCCGTTTGATCGTAACAGAGCAGGATTTCAGCTGGTTTAAATTATCTCGGACTGCAGAAATGAAAAAACTAAAATAAAAAAAAAAATTACATTCTTCATGAGGATTTCTTTCCGGGTCTGTATCCTGCATATAGATTTGTCTCCAGGTTTGCGTGTTGTACATCTGAACTTCACTGCCTTTTTTAGGAGCGGGCTCCGGTGTAATGATCTGGAAAACTGGGATTCTGTTCCTCTGAGGTCTGTTCAGAGAGAACTGCATGATGTGCTTCTGTCGTGATTGACTGACATCTGATGGACAAGTGCAGTGGTCATCAGGTGATATCCTATATCGAGATGTTCAGGCCTTATTCACGGGACGTGTTTTTCCTGCTGTCCGTAGCAGTTACAGTATGAAAGTATCCGTTAAAGTGCTCGGACGTGCTTCGTGCCCGATTTGAGATTTGTGTGTGGAAGGCATTTCCCATCGCATCTTTCGGAACTATATTACTCATGTCGTCCTTTATGACCAGTATGTCAGGCTGTGTCCTAGAATTGATGCAATTCTTTCTGTCTTCTCAGATAGTTCCTTAAGTTTTTTAGTTGTTGGGTTTTTTAGTTGTTGGGTTTTTTTCTCCCCTGAGGATTCTTCTCGTCAGATTTGGTCAGGATAGTTTTTTTTTCTAATCTCCCTTCCTCCCTGGCAGAAATCTCTACTTCAACTACCTTCATTTTTTAACAAACTCTTTGGTTTTGTAGACTTTGGAAGATGTAGCAGTTCTCTTTCTTTTTGAAAAAAGATGGATAAAGGGAAATGGGTATCAAAGAAAGATTTGGAGCCTCACCTTGAGGGTCTTCTTGCCTTTGAGGAGTACTTAGCTCTTTGAAATACTTCAGGTTGGCTTTAGTAGTAAACTGCTAGACTGAGAAGTTCTGACACTAGGAAAAGATCATTATCTCGCAGGCTTTTTCGGCTGTGATGGGGAACCACTGTAATTAATCTGTCTCAATTCAG
>NW_010535253.1:38521-40827 GCF_000687285.1 Phaethon lepturus | reverse complement strand
CCCTGGCTTAAAACAGCTGTGTATAACCCTCTTTGTGTACCTTGGCAGGTAATGGAATTTGTTCTGAGTTCAGTTACGCAGAAGCTCAGCAGCACAAGTGAGTACCTCCTTGTAGGCTGGAAAAATTTTGTCTTCCCCAACGGCCTTTGCCGTTGTTACCAGATGCCACCTCCTGTGGCCTTCCTGTGGGTTGTCATACCTGCTGCTCAGGTACTTCAGTGTGCTGCTTCCTAAGGGCAAACTAGTACTGTTCAGATACAGTTTTTTTCTTATTTTGAGTTTTATCACAATCAATTTCCCTTTTTTTGGGTAAAAATTTCTGTAATTTTTCTAATGTGAAACTTTTTTGTGAAATGTGAAATGTGAAACTTTTTGTTTGTTTGTTTGTTTGTTTGTTTTGCTATGAAGGAGAAATTCCATCAGGGATTAGATCTCGTTGCAAAGATGGTGCCAGCAAAGTGTATTGTCTTTTTCTGTGAAGAGCCACAGTTCTAACTGCTGTGTCACAAGAACTTTTTGCCTTTCAAAATACTCGCTTCTGTAGGGCTGTGTGTTTAGGACTCAAACCATTGAGTAGCCTTCCTGACGGTACATTGTATTTTTCCAAAGTCAGGTAGGGGATTACCATACAACTGTAAATGCTATTCCTCCACAGAAAATAGCTCTTTCCTCTGTATTACTGAACACTTTATGTGTCCTAGACATTTCATACGTCTTCGTGGTACCACGAGGTAGTAGTCAAAATGAACCATCTCAGGAGTTTGTTCGTTTGCAGTCAAGTTTAAAAAATAATTTTTTTTTCCTAGTGACTCATCAGAAATCCTGTGTATGCATAAGAACAGCACAATCGTACTAACGAAACACTCCGCTGCTATAAGGATTCCTTCAGTTCTAATGCACTAAATGCTGTTTTGAATTGATTTATTCTGTTTCAGCTTGTATTATCTGCATAAGGGATATAGACTTTCCTTGTGCCTGAAATGCTTTAACACCCATCACCACTGCTGGAATATGTTACTTTACTTTCGGGGGTACTCATATGCAACTTTCTAAGTGTTTCTCTACAAACTTTTATTATTTTTACTGAACTGTGGTTGGTTTTTTTCTTTTTTTCTCTTTACTTAGGTTAGCGTTCCAGATGACCATAATGCTCCTTCAGGCAGAAGTGCAAATAAGCAGGTATTTGAAGGTTTAACAACAGGACTTCTGAGGATAACTGCTGTGATTTTCAGATGTCTAATCTCCAGCTTCCCAGATGGAAACAGCCACTCTACTGCACTGAAGATATTACAGGAAGTGAAAAGTAAATCCTCACAAGTGGAAGCTTTCAACAGCAGAGTCCAAGACCTGATCAGGTTAAAAAAACAAAAACAAAAAAATCTGTAAACCTTCTTTACAACAGAGAAAGAAATTTGCAATGATATAAGAAAGAGTTAAAGCACTTTTTTTCTTAACTTAGTAAGAGTAGTTTATGTGTGTAGTTACGAAGACTATTGAAATGCTATATTCTCAAACAAAAATGTTCTTCAAAAAAGACACAGAAATGTTCTTCTGCAGACACAGAAATACAGAAAACCAAGGGTCATTTAATTTTGGGCTTGGTTTTTTGTGTCCTTTCTGTTGGAGTCGTCTTCTAATTACCTAGGAGTCAGCTTCCATATTTTCATTGTTGTCTCTCAATCCTCTGTGCCAACTGTGTCTGCCCGTTGCCTGCGTGGTCCTGCATGTCATACATGCATTCATATAAGCTTGCCATAAAATACATACTTCCTTTTATGAAGATTACCCAGTAATGCCCGTAATCTAATATTAACTTTTATAATGTAGCTGCATTTTAATAGCAATTTTCTTTTCTAAGTATATTTCTTGAGCAAAATTTCAAAGTAACTCAGTGAGTTGTAACAGTAGAGCGAAAGAGAATACGTTGGTTTGCTCATTTTTACGTGGAACACTCTAATTCCTTGGTAAAAACACTCGAACTTGAACATATTAATGTGTATATATATGAAATGAATATATATCTAATATATATAACTAATATATATCCGACAATATATTAGACTTGCTGAAAGTGTGTAATTTCACTAGTAAATTATATAAATAGTCATCAGTACACCTTCAGCCCTCTGAAGAAACGAAATTCTGATTATGTGCTGTTGAAAATGTGTCACGGTGAGCATCTTCGGACTTTGAAAAGTCTGGTATGATGCTGATGGATACAAAAAAGACAGCTGGAGGAGGAAAGCAAAACAAATAGTTGTCATAGATACCAGTGACCTCTAAAACTTGATTGTTCTCATGGAACC